>NC_091543.1:22250000-22550000 GCF_030788295.1 Drosophila virilis | reverse complement strand
TATATATAGTTGGGTATACGCATTGACAGCTATTTCACAGATGCGCTTAGAAGAAGGGTCATCAAGTGCATGATGATTGAGCAAATGTATTTTTTTAATATAGAAACCTAAGAGTACACTACACACAATTAAATATAGTATTAGTTTGTATGTGTATGGTATGCTAAAAATAAGTATGTAACTTTGTATGATCGGCCATTGGATGCCTAAACTATTCAGAGTTTGAATTCGGCAATCGGCAGCCCCATTTAGTGACTTATTCGATACGATTTCCCACATTCGCATTGAGTTACAAGTATATTAATATAAATATCTATATATATTTTTTTTTTATATATACATATAGGGTAAATCACATTAAATGAACTCTCTTTAGAATCGATTTCTATATATTTCTATATATTTTCGAGCTGAACTGAAGGACCTACATGTTTTCCTTTAAGGTCTGCTAGTTTTCTGTACAAATTTAAGATCATTCGCAATTGGGTTTGTTAGGGTTTGTTAGTAAGGCTATTCATATTCATACGAATTGGTTTGAGTATACATTTCGAAGATAGGGAGAGAGTTGCTTAAATTTGTAATTTTGATAACATTAGACATAAAACAGCAATACAAATTGTTGATCTGGCCGAATTGCGGCATTCAGATACCCGTTGATTATGTTGATAAATTTCTTAGATCTGAATCAGAGCTGTAGGGTATTATTCAATTTCAGAATTCAAAATTTGAACGCATTGCCAACTATTTGGTTTACACGGGAACAAGTTTGTTTATTTTAATAGTTAACCTTAAAGTATGCTACAAATATTTGAAATATTTCCAACGAATTGTTAATACAACCTTAGGAATCAAAGTCGTGAGTGTAGCTGAATAACAATCTAGACAAGCCTCGATATGCTAGGCCACAAAAAAAAAGAAGAAAAAATAAAAAAACAGATATATACAAAAACAGTTGAAGCGGCCATAACATTTCGGACGCCACTGTAGAAAACGCCATGCTAAGAGTCCATTGCATACTTCTTGGTGCTGCATGTAAATGCTCAGAGTAGTAGAGAGAATGTTGAAGAATATGATGCATAATTTTGATGACAATGTGTTTGTTCGACACGCCCCCAACTTTCGCCCAAAACCAAACAAAAAGCCATCCCCCAGCCCACCCAAACGAATAAAAAACGCACCCCATACAAAAAGATTGTCTGAAATTTAAGTATTATATATTGTTATAATTGATTTAAAGTATTATAATAAATATTTATCTATATTTATTGTTGTTGGCGTGAATGAATTTTTGTCAATCAAAATTTAACTTTAGACGTGTAAGCCTAGCAAATTCTAAACAGAAAAACAAAAAACAAAGACAATTGAGTAAAGCAAAATTATAATAACTATAATACGAATAATACTGAAGCAATGTTGTTTAATTGTGTATTTAGCTAGACATATGAAATACAAAGGATAACAACTAAATGTTTATTTAATGCAGGAAATAAAACTATGAAATATTTAAACAATTAAGCAAATATATAATTTACATAAGTGTGTTAATGCGTTCAAATTCAAATTGAAATGGAAATTGAAATTGAAGTTGAAATTGAAATGAACACAATAATCGAACTGCTGCTGGAGTTGCGAAAGGCGAGAGCTCTATTAAAGATACAATATGATGTAAGTTAACAAATGAAGAACAACAAATAAATATAGATATGAGCATAATAAAGTTTTCAGCTAAATGCCTGTATTCAGTTTATAGACGAAGCAAAATATACATATTTCGTTTTTAATGTACATAAATACGAGTGTCTCAATTTATTTTCGCATTCATCCATCCTGCAAAATCATCTCCCTATAAACTATTTCGCTCTACTTTAGAGCGTGGCATAAAGCTATAGAAAAAATTAATATTTTTCTTATAATTTATTCAAATTATTTTTCATTCAAGCGTTTACATTTTTATTTTTCCACCTTTTTTCCAGCATGATTTCGGAACAGAATCAACGCAAGGGCAAATATTCAACTCAAGCCAGAACTATGACAAAGCACGTCCTTTATAATCTTTCGCAAATTCATTTGGAAAGTGCATTTCAGACTAAAAGATCCTACAAAAATTTGCTTTGATTCTAAGATTCCAAAGAGGTTCGAATTAAAGCAAAGAGCTCTTCGCAATATTCCGATTTTATGTTTTACTTTTATAAATAATTAAGAAAATGTGTTCACCTTTTGAATAAATTACTCTTGCCTCAGATATACGATATATATTCAAACTATAGTCTAAGATATAGTCCGATTTTGAAGACGATGAGCTCAGTCCATTTCGACAAGTTCGTCTGTCAGTCCAAAGATTGAAATTGAAGTATATATAGTGGTACCTTATATGTGCTATTCCTTCGATATCTCATTGCATAATTACGATAAATATCGATTTGAAGATATCGTTCATAGAGTCTAGTTAGTTACAACAACCATGGTGTATATATCACATTATGAACACTTGCTGCTTATCCCTACAACAAAAACGAAGCAGCCTTACGTTTTGGTACAAGCCCTGGAAATCTAATAAAAATCGGACTACAAGCACCGAAGTTACCAAAGTATATAAAGGGAAGAGGAAGCAGAGCCGCTGTATAAAGCGTACATGTGTTCTGCTGGAATACTCGTTGCTGAATTGACATCAATTGAAGATTATGAAATTAGTTGCTTTATGTTTTGCTTGCACGTGCTTCCTTTTTCAAAACATGATTGGTCCTTCCTAATGAGTACAGGATTTAATATTGTGTCAATTTATCGGCAATGAGTGCCCGCTTCACAATTTCAACTTTTATTTTGCTCATCAGCCAAATTAGGTCACATTTCCAGCTGCAGTGCTTTGTAGTGATGTTGTCTGGGGGTAGAGCTTCAAATTTAGTTGCTCCATGCACAATTTACACCTGTTTTTAATCCTTCAGGATGAGGACACGCGACCACTGGACAGCTAAAAATAAAATACAAAATGAAAAAAATACAAAAATAAACGGCTTAACGTTGGTGTGTTAGTGTGCGCGCGCGTGTGTGTGTATGTGTGTGTGTGATGTGTTTGGTCTTTGAGCAGATAGACAGACCATTGAACACAGGCCCAACAACAGGACTATGGAGAATTCAACCCGGTTTTCGGGGGAAAAATGATGACAACTCAAAGATAAGGGCCTGTAAATGAGTAAAAAACGAGAAAGATGCAAGGTTTTGGGACGACAGCCTTAAAACTAAGCGACTAGTTCGCAGAGAAACAGACAGACGGGAGGACTATATCGACCCGACTGTGGAGACTGATCTGGAATATATCTATATACTCAATGGAGTCAGAGATGTCTGCTGCTATGTGTTACACATTTCATTATAGAATTGGAATAGCCTCGACAAGGGTATATAAAAGCATTCAATTCAAACACGGGCGCTTGTGTGTAGCTTGTGTGTGTCTAACAGCTGTTAGCTTAACAGGATTGCTAAATGTTAAGAGTATGTAACATGGCAGGCTTGTGAATGTTTTATGCCAAAAGTTTTTTATCTTAGCCACTTTTGGAGAGTGTGTTTTTGACAGAAAAGTTGTGCATGCTCCCCATGGTGCAGAGTCCAACCACCACAACAAGTAATCGCAGCAGCATCACCAACGGAGTGCTTTGAAGTTGGCAGCGACAACGGCTCAAGGGGGAAATTGGGCGAGCGCTCCTAAGTATGCTATAGTTTTTCGCCGACGACTGACACAATTGTACCTCTAATGGCACCGCGTCCCCCTGACCCACTGACTGGCTGGTTGTCTGGTTGACGGGCTGTCTGCTGCTAGTACAAGTAATTAAAGTTTCAGCTGCTGGTCAAAAGTTGCTGCCCCGAATGCAAATGCCATGCAAAAAGCGGCCAAGACAATAAACAAAAATGACAAAAAACCAAATGAGAAAAAGTCGAGCGAAAACTTTCCCAGCACAAAGTTGCGAAAACAGTACGAAAAAAAAAAAAAAGAAATGCAATAATAAAATTGGCGCAAACACAATTTGAATATATAAATACCTTAAAGAGGCGGAGGCGCATGTGGATAAGCAGATGCAACACAGCGCAAAAATGAGTATGAGTATGAGTATGAGTATGAGTATGAGTATGAGTATGAGTATGAGTATGAGTATGAGTATGAGTATGAGTATGACTATGACTATGAGTATGAGTATGAGTATGAGTATGAGTATGAGTATGAGTATGAGTATGAGTATGAGTATGAGTATGAGTATGAGGATGAGGATGAGTATGAGTATGAGTATGAGTATGAGTATGAGTATGAGTATGAGGATGAGGATGAGTATGAGCATGAGCATGAGCATGAGCATGAGTATGAGTATGAGTATGAGGATGAGGATGAGTATGAGTATGAGTATGAGTATGAGTATGAGTATGAGTATGAGTATTAGTATTAGTATTAGTATTAGTATTAGTATTAGTATTAGTATTAGTATTAGTATTAGTATTAGTATTAGTATTAGTATGAGTATGAGTATGAGTATGAGTATGAGTATGAGTATGAGTAGGAATATAAGTATTATTATGATTCTTTTTGTGCTTATGACTTTTCTCTTAAATCTCTTAAATCGCCTGGTGGCACTGGTTGTTTTGCTGTTGGTTGCTCTGCCTCCTATTCCCCTTGCCGCACCACCCTGTCCCAATCTGCAGTGCATTGTGGTTATGCATATTGTTGTGGCCAAGCATAAAAAGGACAAAAACAAAAGAAATCAAGTCCGATTGATAGGGTTGTGGAAAAGCGAAATGCCAATAAATCAACCTCATTTGTTTCAGTTGTATGCCACAAAATATGAGTCACAGCTCGTAGCTCCAGCTTCTTGATTGGTCAGAAACGACTTTGCTGGATTAATACAGATGCTTTTCGTTCCTTTTTTAGCGCCAATAATAAGTCCAATCGCAAAAGAGAACACAGCTTAAAGCCACACGATAGCTACTATTCAATTCGTGTGCGCTGCTATCATACATTTTTAAAAACCATTAAGACACGAAAGAGCTGCAAATTAAGCAGATTACAACCCAATATTTAAATTTGACAAGGTTAGGACGCGAGGGCGCCATAAACCTAACTACAGGGTAAGTCATGTTCGAGCATACTCTATTTGCTAGCGTACATTTTGAAAGCGAACACTTTTTGTAAAATCTGCTTTTAACCTGAAATGAATGAACTTCATGAGTCGTCGATCGAGCCATCTGGCTCAGAGACAATAAGAGATGATTTTTCGCTGGGTTTTCCAAAAGTAGCTAATTCAAGTTTGAGCCAAATCATCGAAAATCGATTTTCATATAAGGTTCTTTCACTTTTCTAAGATCCTCTCCAGTTCTACGCAAAGTTGATGAGTACATTTCCAGAAGTTTTTCTTGGGCATTCGTATTTATTCAAATTTCGATGCCATATGTATTTTGTAAAAATTTCATTAATATCGAGCATTAAACACCGAAGTTATATGAGATGAGAAGCTCGGGTTGGGTTAAGAAGAAAGCCTGTTAATAGGCATTTTAATATCCCAACGATACTTTTTGGATCGAAGATGTTTCGTGTCAATACATAATTATTATAAAAGGAGAAGAGCGCAGAGTTTATAACGTCATCTACTGCCGTCTAGAGCAGACTTACTTATTTCATTTTTACCTTAGTCACGCAACAGAGAAGACATCTGGCGCCCCATTAAGTATACTATACTTTCTGAATTAGTGTTTTGAAGACGGAGCCAAGTCCCTCTGTCGTAGAGCCTAAAAGCTCTAGAGACTTGAAATTGTAGCTGCTCCTTAATTAGTCTGTAACAAAACAAATATGCCCCTTGTCCAGTTTCAATGGGTAGAGCACAAAATGCAGCTGTAACAGCTGCGACATGGTCCGGATGTAGAATTTTTTTGATTTTTCCTTTCGGCTCATTTTGTGGTCAAGATTCGAATGTTATAGCCCTGACGGCTGACGGTGTGAATGTTAAAATGTACGGCATATATAATTATAATTTACTTGGCAAATACATGAGTGCAAACTTCAAATAATAATTATTTTCAATACATAATTAGTGCAGTTCTAAGTGGTTCTCTAATTGGGTGGTAGAGTGTGTGTGTGTGGTTTTGCTTTAATTCAATTTGCTTGCAATTATTTTGCTTTAATTTGTTCATTTGCTAAGCAGAACTCAAATGTGGCCAATGTAAATGAATTGCAATAAACTTGTCGCATGGTTGTTGTTGTTGTTGTTGTTGTATAAATTTGCTACGATTTGGCTTCCGCTCCACTTAAAAGAGAAGCGCGCGCTGCAACATGCAAATTGGCCATGGAATGTCAGCTTTGGAATTTGGGTTAGTCGTCGGTTAGCAGAGCCTTAAATCAGTTAACGTTAATAAACCCACTGCGGTTGGGTACGACAGACAGTCAGTCAGTCAGTCAGTCAGTCAGACAGTCTGTCATGCAGTCAACCAATCAATTGCTTCCGTTTCCGCTTCGGCTTTGCCGCTGCAGTTGCGCAGGTGCACCACGAATTTAATATCGCTGATGTAGTCCGTTTTATGGTCGAGGCTGACGGGGTATGCTGTTGTTGTTGACGGGCTTGTGGATTAACAGTGTACTGTTGAGTGTGTGGCTGTAGTTGTGGATTCTGATGTGTCTGGACGTCGTAATGTTATCGCTTCGCTGCCTCGCGCCCTGAGTGGGTCAGTCGAGGAGGCATTGAAGCGTGCCACGTGAACCCATTGAACGTGTGTAACGGGTGTATTGCCCCGCCTATCGCTTACCGCCTACTGCCAGCTGCCAGCTGCCTGCTGCCTGCTGCCTGCTCCAAACAACGCTTTGGTCAATAACCTTAATTGCTCATCAATTTACACTCTCACACACACACACTCACACACACACACACATGCACAGATACGACAAAGGCGCTAATCAAGCAACATGTGTGTTGTCATGCAAATCCCGCTCGTGTATGTGCATGTGCGTGTGTGTGTGTGTGTGTGTGTGTGTGTGTTTTGGTATGTGTGTCAGCGTGCTATCTGCAGCAGCGTTCATTGGCTTTGGCCAGTCGCATTTAATCAATATTAATGTACTTCAACAAAACATTTTAATTGAAGTTGCCAAAGTGTCAAAAGTACATTTTACAGAATTGATTGCACACCTAGCACACACACACACACACACACACACACACACACACACGCACACATAGAGCGAGATTTGCATGACAACACACATGCTGCTGTTGCAAGTGTTGCATTTAAAAACCGATTTGTAGCCATGTGTCATTTTATATATTAATTATTAAATCATGCTTCAATTATCTCTAAGAACACATCATAAATAAGTGTGGAATTTGTATGATGTTCAGCAGACATGCTGAGCTATTGCTCTCCATAAAGGCAATATTGAGAAAATCATAATGTTTAGTCAAGAGCCAAAATTCAGACAAAACACAACAAAGGAAACCCTATACAAGTGCATATACATACGTGCAGCTGAGTTAGCCTTCGGCTAAAACACAACTACATCCAAGCCACGCAAGTCGGGTAAATATAGTTTACCAGGAGAAGCGGTTGTTAATTTAATTGGAAATTTGGCAAGCAGCATATTAAGTATCAGCATTCATAATGTGAGTATGCATTTCGTATGAAGAGGCCGCCATCGTTTTCTGGTAAAGCCCAGAATATGCAATTATTCAAAGCCAATAGCATGTGAGCATGTATGTGCGTACGTTGTGTGCAGTTTTATGGTAAAAACATGCCCAATATTCTAAGATATTAGTTTCTGTACAGCTTCAAGCAACTAAATCAGCTATTTTAAGAAAATTCTCTGCAGCGTACAAGCATGAAAATAACTCATTTTCATTTATGCACAACTATTCTTGAAATTCTAAATTTATAGAACTTACTGAGACTAACCCATTTTCGAATATTTCTTTTCAGCAGTCCGCCCACTTTTTGGTTATTTGTGTACGCTCGACGATGAAATTAACTCTTTCAAACACGCACAAAAATGCATCAGAAAGATTTGCTAAAGCACGATGCAGTCCTGCTTGATAATGTCGAAAATAACATTCTTTGTTTTTCCGTTTGAATTTACATGACATTTTTCAAAATTACCTTAAAGTGTTTTCGGATAATTTTTACATCATTTAAACTGTTTTACACATGCTCTGAAAAACGAAGAAGAAGCGTAGTCCCAGTGCAGGGTAACTGCTAGTCGGGCACTCTTGACTAGAGCAGCCTTTCGTTGTGTATTGCTGTAAGCTTCCTCTTGAATGCAATAATCCAATTCAATGCAATAACAATACTTATGTTAATAATAATAATAATTATAATTTTAATGAAAATGCGTCGGACATAAGAACACACCACAGTAACTGGTGGCTTACAGGGTATCTGTGCAGACTTTTCTCATTTAATATTCCCTTACCTGCTTTCGTTAACATTTTTATTTGTTTCTGTTTATACCCTGTTCCACTGAAAGTGGGTAAGGGAGGGAGGGGCTGTATGTAACAGGCGGAATGAGACTAACCCGAGTACATAAAATATATATATCCCGGCTCAACCTCAACAGCCCAGTTAATCCAATAGCATGTATATAAGCTAATCAATCGCAGATGCTAAAAGATCTATATTGTTTGCTTTAAAATCGATTTTCCAATAAGGTTAGGAACACAAAATAATTCCATTCTCTATAAAATTATATTTGGCTTAGATTAAAAGGCGCCTCGTGCAGGATATCTGCTGGTCGTGCACGCCCGACTAGACCACGCTTACTTACTTTATTTTTGAGCCTTGCAACTGTTTAACATTCGCCGAGACTGTCTGCTGCTGCTGCTGCTGCTGTCGTCTGTCATGTCGTCAGTTTTGTGCACTTGCTCAAAACTGTGAAGCCGTTTGTGTGTGGGCTTAGTTTTGAGGCCCGGTTGGCCCATTTAATCTAATACTCTGATGTAGTTGCATAGTTGGGTACTTAGAACTCGTCTCTGGCAGCTGACAGCAAGCTGCAAACCTTGTCAAAGAACTCTGGCCATATAGCTGAACTTATCATGTTGTAAATTTCACGTTTCCCTCTGCTTATTTATTTTCTTTTTAACGGAAGCTTGTTTACTGCGAACTTGTTTACAAGTGACTTTGACGCCGGTCATAAATTCGCAGAAGATAACCGATTAATGTGCGTTGTATATTTTTCTATGAAAATTGCAAAGGTCACTGTAAAGCTGGCTAAATACACTGAAAACCAATACTTTTTTTCTGCTGCCCGCTGCATGAATTTCTGGAAACGTGTGCAGCAGGCAGAAGGAGTCAACTCCAAAGCCCTTAGGTACACATATTCTTGTCCAGCCTCAAGTTTATTTCGCAGCTAGTTTAAGCTAAATAAATTAACCATTGTCCAAAGTATTTTACTTATTGCGTGGCCGCTCCAGCCAAGCACCTTACCATATGCATGCATTGAAAATATCCCAAAGATCGGACAATACACTCCGAAGTTAGTCAAGAACGCATCATAGTGTGGGAAAGATTGAAGTTTGCCTGGGTAGATGAAGCAAATGTTGATTGAAAATCAGCAGAAACAACTAAAAACAAAGTTATTGTGAATACCAATTTTGATTCATTCTCCACTGCGTTTGAGCAACCTTATCGGACTTCAACTTGGGACGACCGGCAACATTCCATTTCTTGCAGCAACAAGCACAGCGACCTTTGATCCTGTACGAGTTGAGAAATACTCCATCAGACCATTTCTTCTTAAGGTTTTTTCATACATGCAAGTCTGCATTAGGAGCTCGTCTCCTTGCCTATGAAAATATAATTCCAACAATTTTTATTTTTTTATAGAGTGTTTTGGTAGGGTACATAGTGTATCTGCTAGCTCTACACTTTTGATATCATAGAATGCATCAAGAGTCCTTAACAAGCTCAGTTTTGACGGACGTTGGAGCTCTTGAGACCTGGGCGTTGGGCATGTTCCAGTCACGTGCTATCGGTTATTGCAGATTAATGGGCCAAGAGTATGTATTGAAACTTTCTGTGGTTCTTACTGGCTGGCAATTGGCTTGGCACTCAATTAGTTTGCGTATTGCTGACTTTGTATGCTCAAGAGGGCAAAGTGGATTTTTAAAAGCACTTTTGGTCGAAATTCCCATTGTCATCAAATCCACTTTGGCCAACTTTACAGAAACACGCACAAGAACAAGAACACGCACACAGACTAATCAATCCGTCTGTGGAGAGAGTTGGCTTTCTTTCCTTTCCGGCTGTAGGAGCCATGTCAAATTGCTGTGCTATTCTAACGGCTGCTACTATAAACTGCTGCCAGCAGTTGCTCAACAATTCCACACTTTCACTTAATGGCGGGGTCAGCAAGGGAAGCGGCGCCCAACCTTAGTGCACTTAACTGTGCACCTATGTGGCATGTACATGCACATGCATATATCTCTCTCTCTCTCACTCTCTGTGTGTGTGTGTGGGTTTCGGAGTTTTTGGGCATTCGCAGTGCCTTAAAATGTGGCACAATCATCGCATAGACTCTCTCAATCACATTTGGGAATTCAATTAAATGAACGGGCCGCAGCAAGTGCAAAAGAGGCAGCTGTAAATGCATAGATTTGCAGCAAAGTGTAACAACAACAACAACGATTGTTGTGCGTAGCACTTTTGTTGCACTTGCAGGCCCACACACATATACACATATACAGAGAGAAGGGCATATATATGTGTTTATAAATAGATCCCAAAGCGTCCGGAAGTCACTTTCAGCTAACAACGGAAGTTGCAAACGTCTGCTGGTTGTTGTTATTGCTGCTGCTGCTGCTGCTGGTGTGTTTTATAATCGCTTTTGAGTTGCGTACAAGCGACGGCAGCAACATGAGCCCGTCGCCAGCGCCAGCGCCGTTTGCCGTCTCGTCTGGCCAGCCAACAAGGCTCGGCTGTTATTCGTGTGCCCTTAACCGAGTCCTGGCTGATGCTGGTGCTGCTGCTGCCACAGTTAGTGGCATGCTGTTTGGCTCCATGTTTAGTCATTGAGAAGTTCTTGAGCGCGTCGCACGTTGACGGCAACAGACCGACAGCAGTTCGCTTGAAAGTTAGTGCTTTTGTTTTTGGCGCGCATTTTTAATTCACAATTAAAGTAGCTACATTTTTGTTCTTGTGCTCGTTTTTGCTGCATATAAGTTTTTTTCCTTTTTTTTGAGTGCTCAAATTTAATTCAGAACTGAAATAAAACGCAGCTGCAACAGGGTCCGGAAAGCTGCACAAAATGCGTGATCATCCAGCAGTGCCCAATGTGTTCCGAGTGGCCTCCTCGCACAGTATAAACAGCATGGGCGTAACTGCCACGCCTCGCAACAATAGCAAGCAGCAGCAGCAGCAGCAACAACAACAACTACAGGGTGGCAGCAACAACATTCATTTGGGCAAGAGCAACAGCTACGAGCAACAGCAACTGCAACAGCAGCAAACAGCACAGATGGAACCACAACCACAACAGCATCTGGCTAAGCATCAGTTAACCACCAGCGCATCCATTGAGCAGACCCATCAATCCGTGCAGCCACAGCAATCGCCATACGCAACGCTGCCACGCGGCGGACAGCAGCGACGTACACAGCAGCAGCAGCAGCAGCAACAAAAACAGCAGCAACATCTGCAGACTGGCGTCATCAACACCATTTCCGGCAGCATTCCAGCAACTGGCTTTACATCGCTGGCGGGCAGCTTTAGCGACTTGCAGCTAAACAATCTGAACCCCAACAACATCAGCTACGGCAGCAACAATAATGAGAGACGACAGCAACAGCAGCAACAGCAGCGACAGCGACAGGTGTCTTCGCTGAGCACCTACAAAGCTGCCGAGCAACAGCAGCAGCGGAGACCGACAACTGGCGCTGGCGGCGCCAACTTGGATGTCCAGAGCGGACTCGGGAACATGGTTAATGCCAACGCCAGTGGCACTTTTCTATGGCTATTGACACCTGTTGCGGCTAGGTAAGTGCCACGGAATTTGACTTTTATTGCTCTGACAACTGCATAAAAAAAAATAATAATGAAGTAACAAATGGCATGCACACATATTTTGTTGTGCCTCACTAATTACTACCCGACTTAACACCTTCCCGAAGTGCGTAGAAATTTCAACAATGCGTACAATAATGCGGATAACTTCCAAAATTAACTAAATAATAATATACCTATTGCAAATGGTCTCAAACAGAGGCTATATTAAAGTTGTGGCCCGCAGATGGCATAAATCAGCAGAAATATAAATAAAAAACATATTCCATTTAATTGCACGGCAGACCCAGCCTAGAGTTTATTACTTGTCTTTAATTCTTAATGTAAACATTTATAAATATCAATTTTTTTTTTTTTTATTTGATTTTGGCGACCTTTCCATTTTTGAACATTATTTAGCTGGCTCGAGGTTGGAGATTTAATTTGGTAAAATCATAAATTAAATACAATTTTGTTGTTGAAAGCGTCAAGTCAAAGAGTAAATTAATTATGTGGAAAAAATATAAGCTGAAACAAAACTGTTTTTAATTTATAATGTTAATATATTAAAGATCCCAGCAGCAGCAGCAGCAGCAACAACAACAACTACAGGGTGGCAGCAACAACATTCATTTGGGCAAGAGCAACAGCTACGAGCAACAGCAACTGCAACAGCAGCAAACAGCACAGATGGAACCACAACCACAACAGCATCTGGCTAAGCATCAGTTAACCACCAGCGCATCCATTGAGCAGACCCATCAATCCGTGCAGCCACAGCAATCGCCATACGCAACGCTGCCACGCGGCGGACAGCAGCGACGTACACAGCAGCAGCAGCAGCAGCAACAAAAACAGCAGCAACATCTGCAGACTGGCGTCATCAACACCATTTCCGGCAGCATTCCAGCAACTGGCTTTACATCGCTGGCGGGCAGCTTTAGCGACTTGCAGCTAAACAATCTGAACCCCAACAACATCAGCTACGGCAGCAACAATAATGAGAGACGACAGCAACAGCAGCAACAGCAGCGACAGCGACAGGTGTCTTCGCTGAGCACCTACAAAGCTGCCGAGCAACAGCAGCAGCGGAGACCGACAACTGGCGCTGGCGGCGCCAACTTGGATGTCCAGAGCGGACTCGGGAACATGGTTAATGCCAACGCCAGTGGCACTTTTCTATGGCTATTGACACCTGTTGCGGCTAGGTAAGTGCCACGGAATTTGACTTTTATTGCTCTGACAACTGCATAAAAAAAAATAATAATGAAGTAACAAATGGCATGCACACATATTTTGTTGTGCCTCACTAATTACTACCCGACTTAACACCTTCCCGAAGTGCGTAGAAATTTCAACAATGCGTACAATAATGCGGATAACTTCCAAAATTAACTAAATAATAATATACCTATTGCAAATGGTCTCAAACAGAGGCTATATTAAAGTTGTGGCCCGCAGATGGCATAAATCAGCAGAAATATAAATAAAAAACATATTCCATTTAATTGCACGGCAGACCCAGCCTAGAGTTTATTACTTGTCTTTAATTCTTAATGTAAACATTTATAAATATCAATTTTTTTTTTTTTTATTTGATTTTGGCGACCTTTCCATTTTTGAACATTATTTAGCTGGCTCGAGGTTGGAGATTTAATTTGGTAAAATCATAAATTAAATACAATTTTGTTGTTGAAAGCGTCAAGTCAAAGAGTAAATTAATTATGTGGAAAAAATATAAGCTGAAACAAAACTGTTTTTAATTTATAATGTTAATATATTAAAGATCCCAGCTCGCCTGTCTAATAAATGAATTTAGTTTAGCTCTTCGTAATGTTTTCATTTCATAAATTGTTCGCTTAGACTTCAGATTTTGTAAAACTTATTAAAATTATTGCCAGAAGTTAGACTAATTTATGCAAATCGAACACTTGTACGTCAAGTGTATATATACTATTGGCATCTGATTTTTGGAGTCCGAGTTGAGTTTTAAGTTTTTTTTTTTTTTTATCGAAAGCAAACTCGATCTGCGCAGGCATTAGGAGCACCTACATCAAAAATTTCAAGTCTCTAGCAGGGTATAAAAACAGTTACACACATTTGTAAAAAAAAATCTGCGAATTTGTGCTTTGTTCCATTGTGAAGTACATTGAAATAAAGTTGTTCTGAGGGCTGTTTAATTTCTGGCTTAACACTTATTTAATTCAAAAACAAATTTTTCGATTTGTAAACTCGAAATTCCTTGCTTTGTCAAGCGTAAAGACATAGGACTGGAATACATATAAAGCGGTTGCCAAAGTATGGCAAATATGACAAGAATTGTTTGAGTGCAAACTGAAGAAACCGAAATCCAAATTGAGATTGTCATTGCGTTGAAGGAGTGTAGCCGAGCTGAGTTGCAAACTTTTCGAAATTAAAGCACAAAAATTTGTGCTCCTAAATGTGAAATGTAAAATGTAGCGACGGTAGATGAGGGTAGGTTTCGGGTACAAAGAGTAGACGCTGCTCAAGCAAATGATGAAGGCGAGTGCGCCCACAGTCGCTGCAAATAGTTTGCGAACAAATTAAGCCCACTTTGCAGTGATTTGTGTCGCTAACACAATTATTTGTCAGCGGCAAGGACGACGAGCAGGAACGCAGTCCGGGCCCCAAGATGTTACGATGTCTATGCCTGTGGCTGACTCTTTTCCTTTTGCGCCACTGACAGTGCAGCTGACGCCTTCAGCTCCAGCTCCAGCTTCAGCTTCAGCTTCAGCTTCGGCTTCGGCTTTGGCTCTGTTCGATGCTGTCCCCCTCAGTCTGTCGGTGTCCTGGCCTCTCCTGTTTCCGTCTACTATACTGTTTAGTCCCTCAATCTTGTTGCTGTTTATTGTTGCTGTTGTTGTTGCTGTGTCGAGCACGTGCAAAATACACGTCGCGTTCCTTGCCGCCATCAGCGAGTGTGTGAGGTGAGGTGAAGAGCCGATGCTCCAGTTGGTTGACAAATGTCAAAAGGCAATACTTACGTGCATGTGACCAAGCATATATATACACATATTTACATACAATATATACATAAATATATATATATATATATATGAGTATTACTGAATAAGTAATGCCTGGCATCGACTTTCCTCGAGAGACTTCTAAGGCTTCAAGCTGGACTGATTGAAGCGTCACGATTTAATATCACATGATAAATACACGTTTTTATTGAATGTGTGAAAAGGGAAATGTGTTTCGAAGGCCAAATATTATGGTATGTCATTATTTTACATATCTTGACTGAGAATTATTTGTTAATTCTCATTTAATTAAATTAAATATGTTCAATTCGCGCACATTCGTATCGTTTAAATGCATTTATGAGTGCTCTTTGGCTCGCATTGCTCTATTAGTCACACATTTTTTTCTGCTGGCAAGCCCTGATCCAGCCCCTCCCCCCCCGCCCCTTTTAATATGATATTTGTGCGCATTTTTTTAAGCCAACAATTTGCGAGACATTTATTTGCATATCAGCCGGGATGTCGCTGAAAGCCCATTCACTTTTTGTGCTCACCTTCCTTTGGCATTTGTGCTTCGCGTCGCGGTTTCTTTATACCCAGCATGCATGGGGTATTTCAGTTATGTCCGGTAAAACGGGGCTATTAGCTGTTAGGGCGTGGTGATCGAACTGGATTGATACACAGGTGACATAAATTTGTTATTATGCTCAAAGGAGTTTGAGATTGGTCAGAAAATATATCAAAATATAGCAGGCAGCTAGAATGTTTGTAGCGACAGCTTAGGGTATCTTCTAGTCGGTCACACTCTCCCGACTAGAGCACACTTAATTGTTCTATCAAATATTCAGAATGACAATATCGATGAAAAGTAAAATTAATTGCGCGTATATACCATATGTTGTTCGCTGGCAATTTTTGAAATTTTAGCATCGACTGAACACAGAATTTGCCGTAGAGACGTAAAGACATGCAAATTTCCGATGAAACAGTAGCGACCGCACGTTTAAGCCAGCTCTGTGTGCTCAAAAAGATAAAAGGAAGCATTTTAAGTCCCTGCCACCCCAATCCACGCCAGCCAATGCAATTACCGCCCGTTAATAGATAAAGACCTTCAAAGCAAATTTATGAAGTTTTAGTAACCAGTTTAATTGCAACAGTTCCAGCAACTACGGGCTAAAAGCTCTGTTTGAGGAATTAAAAGTCCTCAAGGTTCTCCGTCTTTAAGTCAATAACGATGAGATTGTTAAGTGCAAGTACTGGAAGTTAGAAATTCAGAATTACACCTGAATATTAACTTGTGTTTTTGTAAATTTTTATATAAAACTAGAATAAACGTACTCATTCCGAATTGATAAAATACACTTAACTGATTGGGTTAGCTGTTAAATTATTCGACTGTAAAAACAGCCCTAAAAAGTATGCTTTAATTATTTCAGCGAGACTTGCGCAAAAGTTAAAATGGGAATTAGTATTTTCGGTATTCGAACGCTATGCCATGTATGGCATATTTAGCATGCCCATTTGTTCATTTCATTCGTTGCTGCTAACGACACAGATATCAGATATTTTTAATCAGCATTCAGACATGAAAACTCACACGCACACACACACACACACACACACACACGCGCGCCCACACACATGCTGGCTCTTCTATTTAATATTACAGGACGTCATGGCTGTGTGTGCGTGTGTGTGCGCGTGTGTGTGGGGTAGGCGTGTCGCCTTCATTTGGAACATGCACAGACTGCAACTTAGACTTGGCATCTTTTACAGCATTTCGGTGGCAATTGTTATCGCCGCCCTGGCGGGTCCCCAGTGGCTTTTCACCGAGGAGAAGCTGCCCAATGCCAACTATAATGGCACCGCCAACTTTAATGCACTGGACGATGGCGCCTATGTAACAAAATATACCAAATCTAGCCTCTGGATACTGTGCACAACGCTGCCAGGTGAGTGAAAGTGCGTGGTTTAAATGAGAGCAAACGCGTGCCGCAATGACATTGCGCATACGAGTTGTGGTCCAGGCAAGATTTTAACTGTCATTGCGCGTTAATCAGGTGACAAGGAATAACTAAATGAATACAAACACAAATGCAAACACACACACGCACACACACACACATAGCCACACACATATAGAGAAAGAGATACCGCAACACTGCAGTCTATCATCCCGTCAGTTAGTCAGTCAGTCAATCAATCAAGCACACAAATAAACCGAACATCTGCCCCCAATTAGCGCCAGTCGCTGGCAACTGAACTGATTTATTTGGTTGACAGCGCTGCCATCCGAAACTTATCCAATAGCTGCCATGGCATGCCGTGTACTTCTCTATGTAATTATGTATAAATATATGTTTTTATTATTTATGTTTTTGTTTCTGTTAACAAAGTGAATATTAGTTTTGTGTCCGTTCGTCAGTTCATATCAATTTCAAATTTGCAAAATATGCTCGCGTATCGCGTCTCACAAAAAGCAGCTTGGCAAAAATATTTCGCTTATGCATATTCATCGAATAGCGAATGATACAAATAACTACATGTGTTTATAACAAGGTTTAGTATTATTTTTATTATTATCATTATCATTACTGTTATTATTATCATTATTATAATTATTATTACTGGTAATTTAAGTATTGCTTAGATCCGTCTGGAAAGAGAGCAACTAAGCGTATTTGTATGCTTGCAGGTCTAGATGTGGAGACATTCAACTGCGTCAAAATTGATTACTTCCCAAATGAAGGCTATCAACCTGATCCGCACGACTCAACGGCAGCCATACCCTGTAAGTACTCAAGATAATTCTCAATCATATCTGACGTTTTTAAATTATAATCTATCTATAACAAACAGGAACAGAACTTCTCATTAGTCATTTGTTCATCTTTGATAAGTTTCATAACATTATTTTTTCTTTTATATGGCTTTAGTTGGTATTAGCTCGACTATCGAAATATATGTTAGAATATAGAGATGTCGTGCTGGTTGTCAATGTGACCAATTTTATCACAAGAGGTAAAAACACTTGAGATACAATTAGCATCAGATTGGCCTTATCCTAAGGGTACTCTGCTAAGATTTTCAAGATTGACTAAAGCACTTGAAACACAATTTTTTTCATGCTAGATATATTTGCCTTCCTTCAGTTCTTATACATGCTTCTATCTGTTACATAACTTCATTACACAACGCTTTGTAATGGGTATCAACTATTCTATAATATTCTATATTAGTAAGCAATTAAATGATTTTGTAATGCATTTGTCAGTTCATTGGTGACGCTAATGAAAATGACATTTAATTTGTATTCCAAAAACGATAATCATATTAAATTATTATTGAATAAAGCATTGACAAAGTGACTGAGAATAAAAATAAAATATTATTATTATGTAAATAAGTAATTCGCCTAGTCTAAAGAGAGTTTTGATCCTGCCTGTATATGCACATATGCACTGGCCCATTACGCACATTTTATCCGTTTTCCGGCTTAGAGTATAGAAATCGGAAAGTGTTGGAAATGGCAAAATAATACGCTGTGATTCGCAAACAGTTAAAGCGTAAAGTAAAAATTTACATTTCGTGTAATAAATATTTTATTGACATGGGCAGGCATACAAATTCATTTTAACTGTGGGCTTATAAAATAAATATTTAATTTTAATATTGTTGAAGCAATAAAATTGTTGTTACCAATTGATTTGTTGTACATTCCGATATCAAAGCCTTTCGGTTCAGCAGCAGCATAGCTTTTATTTGTATTATTTGATTACATTTTGAGAAATTTTCACTTTCAATTGGCTTTCATTATTATTTCAGGTATTTTTTTTTTTCTTTTCTATTTTACCTTGAGATTGCAATTATATTGTGCTCAATAAAACAATCTGAAATATTTCATTGATTCGCGACAGCAATTCGCAGCGAACAGCAAACTTTGAACTAATTTGAAAATCGCTGCGGGTGACAATTTTTTGCTGTGTAAAAAACTATTAGACAGCAAAATGCTTTTCTCTCACACCGTTCGACATTTTCACATTTATTTCTTATTACTTTTTATATTATATTTTAAAGCTGTGCCGCGGGCAAAACACAAACGGCCCTGCCAAAGCTTTGACTTTTTTCATGCTGTTCACGTTGATTGGGCTTGTTTGAAAGGGGCGCGGCAAAAGTTATTGTTGTGGCATGCAACAGGCAGCAGTCAGCATTTTTAATATTATTCTTATATGCATTAAAGCCATCTAACCAGTTATTCGCGTTGATCTCAGAGCATTTAGGAACTACAGACTACCTAAATATCAAAGTTATATATAAGTAGTACATAGATTCTTTAATATATACACTAGTACATGACTTTTGAATGTTAAATTGTTAATATTTATGTTTATGCATAACTTGATATAAGTATATATAATTCGTGCCTATGAAGCACACTTCTTGCTGATTCTTATGTCTTTCATTACTTTTGTCCTTTTTACCTTCCTTAGACACGGTTACTAAGTCCTGCCCCATCTTTCTGTCCGCCGGCATTCTGCTGTTCATCAGCTTTATTATCTTCATGATACCCACGTGCTCGCATCAGAACAGTCTGTACTACTTCAGTGCCGGAATACTATTCATCGTAAGCGGTAAGTTAACATTGCAAAGCTATTGTTGCTTTCTTCTTCAGCTTTACTTAGAACAAATTACATTACAAATTACAGCAGAAATATTCGATAAAAATGTTTTCGTTGCCACTTGCATGTTTAGCATTATTCATTTGCCCCGAGCGACGCCGGGTAATTGTCTCTGGTTATACTTTTAATATATATTAATATTCTTTTGTTTTATTATCCCAAAGGTTTGGTCATGCTGATTGGACTGATAGCCTATATATCCATACTGAAGGCCGAGATCGGCTCCAAGCTGCGGCCACGTTCTACGCTGCAGCCGGCGCTTATCAAGGTGACCTACGGCCAGAGTTTTTTCCTGTTCGTCTTTGGGTTCATTGCCACTGAGTTTGTCGGAGTGCTCAACATTTTCCTCTTCATTAATCTGCAAGAGTTCAGCTATTACAGCGTAAGTATTCCTTGGCGGCGGAACTTGGAAATGGGCTATTACATTTCCTTTCGACCTCCACTTCCGGTTGACAGCGGCGCGGCAAAAGCCGCAACGAAATTAATTGCATGCACTTCTTGGATGCAGTCTATAGTTGGGTGCCAGGATTGACTGGCTCGGTCAGCAGTTATGGCGCCTGTCAATCTTTTCATAATTATTTCATTATGAACCCAAAATACAGGTCATACTAATGATTAGCAGTAGGTAAATGCAATAGTTAACATATTTAAAAAAAAATTGTATCCGAAGTTGGAATAGTTTTAAAATCCTTAGAACTTCTTGCTCTTTGATTTAGTTGATGCAAAAACTATATTTTCGGCCGATTGCTAACAGATAGCTCGAAGTAAATCGTAGCAAGTTAGGTTGCAATAGAAGATGCCCCGAAGCCGCTGTTTAGTATCCGATCTATGTGAAATTTTCAGGGCCTAACTATGGAATATACAAATATGCTTGCACAAAGGTTCAAGGCCTGGAATCTCACTTTAGGAGAAATAGGGGAAGCTCTCTGTTAGTTTGGGTTGTGCTCAAAATTGTAATCGATTTGAATACGCCGAATGATGAATTCGTTCTGTGTTTAATAAAAAGAATATGTATATGACGATCGGATAGAAAGGCAGACGTACATAGCGCAGTCGAATCAGCTCATCGTCCTGATCACTACTGCGAGTCATCGAAAAGAGATTAGTCGATTTGTCTTCTCGTAATACTTAATTCATTATTCAGATTTTTGTGTAACTCACACTGGTCGATTTTCAACAGCGTCTGCCGTGCTTCAGTGTGGCCAACATACAAGCCAGGTTCAAGGAGGGGCAAGCGGAGCATGTCCTCAGCCATTCGTATAAGCGCTATAAGCAGCCGGGCACTGCAGCTGCTGCATCCCAGGAGACACCTGCGATGCCATTGCATGGCCAACGGGAGCAACAGCAGAGATCTGGCCTCCAGCAGCAGCCGCGCCAAATGGCGCTGCGGTCGAGCAATGGACGATTGCATCAGGTGCACGATGCGGGACGTGGTCCCAGCCAGACGCAAACGCTTCCTGCCGGCTACGCGTGCCGCAAACATCCAAATGGTGACGGCTCCAATTCGAATCTCTATCTTCACAACGATCTGGAGCGTCGGTAAGTAGGCAGCCAGACAGATTCATTTGCCACGGGGAGAACAGCTAATGCCATTGATCCACCATGCCTTACAGCTTCTACTTCGAGAAGCCGGCGGTTTCAAAGTGCAATGTGCATTCCCGCAGTTTTGCCAAATCCCTAAATGAGCTGTGCATGGAGCCAGCTTTGCCGGCAACGGCACCACCGCCGCCAGCAGCAACGTTTGCCGATCTGCCGCAGGAGTTTCCGCTGACGCGCTCCGTTTCGACCACGACGGACATTTACACGACAGCTGCGCCACCCTCGGCGCAGCCGCAGCGCAAGCAGCGACGCAACATGGCCACCAACACCCAGACTCCATATGATGACGAGGAGGAGCAAACAGCACGCTTATGCGGCCTGAAGCGCGGCCTGCGCAAGACCAAAGACGAACTGTTCCAGGAGTTCTGCAAGCGCGCCGGCATGCGCAGCAAGCCCAAGAACATTTACTACATTCCCAGCGAGGATGCCGATGATGCGCCGCCGCCCCAGGAGCCACAGCTGCTGCGGCGCAGCCACGAGGAGAGCCATAAGAGTAACTACAACGATGATGACGACGATGACGATGGCGACGATCATGGATTTCGACAGTTTCGCTCCGGTCCTACCATGGACGAAGATCATCTATATGTCGTCGGGGGTAAGTGCCAAAGAAATGTAACTATTATATTATGTTTTACCACTAAGCATGCAATAGGTAAAGTCTTCAAATCGGCAAATTTCTGTTGCCATATTAACCAACCTTAACCTGCCCAAAGTTGGTGGCTACGTTCACACATAAAAAAAAAAACAAAAGACCAATTTTCACTATTTTTGTAAAGTTAATTTTTCAAAATTATCATATTTTTATAGCCTGAACCCATTAAAAATGGGTATACGGGTATATTGTATTTGTGCAAAATCCAAATGTATGTAACAGGCAGAAAGAAGCAACTCCGACCCCATAAAGTATATTTATTCTTGATTAGCATCAATAGCCGAGTCGATCTAGCCATGTCCGTCTATCTGTCTGTCGGTCTATAAGAGCTAGAGACTTGAAATCTTAGATGTAGGTGCTCCTAGTGCCTGTGCAGATCGAGTTTGTTTCCGAAACTCGATAACTTACTCCGTTTCCAAGCAATTGATAAAAATATCTTGTTTTTTCGACAATTTTGGAAAATAATAAGAGCTAGAGTTTGCTCAATAAAAAATTTTAACACAAATCGACAAAATGGCAAGGCAATACATCACGCTTTATTTCAAAATCGAGGTCGTTGTGAAAATCGAAACTTTTTCGATAATTTTTTTTATAATATCTCGGGTAATAGCTCGCGGGGAGATATGACGTTCCAAATCGACGTAACTCCGCATAACTCCGCGCGAAGATAAGACGTTCCAAAACGACATAACCTCGCGCGAAGATATGACGTTCCAAAACGACATAACTCCGCGCGAAGATATGACGTTCCAAAACGACATAACTCCGCGCGAAGATATGACGTTCCAAAACGACATAACTCCGCGTGGAGATATGACGTTCCAAAACGACATAACTCCGCGCGGAGATATGACGTTCCAAAACGACATAACTCCGCGTGGAAATATGACGTTCCAAAACGACATAACTCCGCGCGAAGATATGACGTTCCAAAACGACATAACTCCGCGCGAAGATATGACGTTCCAAAACGACATAACTCCGCGCGGAGATATGACGTTCCAAAACGACATAACTCCGCGCGGAGATATGACGTTCCAAAACGACATAACTCCGCGTGGAGATATGACGTTACTAAACGATATAACTCCGCGCAGAGATATGACGTTCCAAAACGACATAACTCGGCGCGGAGATATGACGTTCCAAAACGACATAACTCCGCGCGAAGATATGACGTTCCAAAACGACATAACTCCGCGCGAAGATATGACGTTCCAAAACGACATAACTCCGCGCGGAGATATGACGTTCCAAAACGACATAACTCCGCGTGGAAATATGACGTTCCAAAACGACATAACTCCGCGCGAAGATATGACGTTCCAAAACGACATAACTCCGCGCGAAGATATGACGTTCCAAAACGACATAACTCCGCGCGGAGATATGAAGTTCCAAAACGACATAACTCCGCGTGGAGATATGACGTTACTAAACGACATAGCTCCGCGCAGAGATATGACGTTCCAAAACGACATAACTCGGCGCGGAGATATGACGTTCCAAAACGACATAACCTCGCGCGAAGATAGGACGTTCCAAAACGACATAACTCCGCGTGGAGATTTGACGTTCCGAAACGACATAACTCCGCGTGGAGATATGACGTTCCGAAACGACATAACTCCGCGTGGAGATATGACGTTCCAAAACGACATAACTCCGCGCGGAGATATGACGTTCCAAAACGACATAACTCCGCGTGGAAATATGACGTTCCAAAACGACATAACTCCGCGCGAAGATATGACGTTCCAAAACGACATAACTCCGCGCGAAGATATGACGTTCCAAAACGACATAACTCCGCGCGGAGATATGACGTTCCAAAACGACATAACTCCGCGTGGAGATATGACGTTCCGAAACGACATAACTCCGCGTGGAGATATGACGTTCCGAAACGACATAACTCCGCGTGGAGATATGACGTTCCAAAACGACATAACTCCGCGTGGAGATATGACGTTCCAAAACGACATAACTCCGCGCGAAGATATGACGTTCCAAAACGACATAACTCCGCGTGGAGATATGACGTTCCAAAACGACATAACTCCGCGCGGAGATATGACGTTCCAAAACGACATAACTCCGCGTGGAAATATGACGTTCCAAAACGACATAACTCCGCGCGAAGATATGACGTTCCAAATCGACATAACTCCGCGCGGAGATATGACGTTCCAAAACGACATAACTCCGCGTGGAGATATGACGTTACTAAACGACATAACTCCGCGCAGAGATATGACGTTCCAAAACGACATAACTCGGCGCGGAGATATGACGTTCCAAAACGACATAACCTCGCGCGAAGATAGGACGTTCCAAAACGACATAACTCCGCGTGGAGATATGACGTTCCGAAACGACATAACTCCGCGTGGGGATATGACGTTCCGAAACGACATTACTCCGCGTGGAGATATGACGTTCCAAAACGACATAACTCCGCGCGGAGATATGACGTTCCAAAACGACATAACTCCGCGCAGAGATATGACGTTCCAAAACGACATAACTCCGCGTGGAGATATGACGTTCCAAAACGACATAACTCCGCGCGAAGATAAGACGTTCCAAAACGACATAACTCCGCGTGGAGATATGACGTTCCAAAACGACATAACTCGGCGCGGAGATATGACGTTCCAAAACGACATAACTCCGCGCGAAGATATGACGTTCCAAAACGAAATAACTTCGCGTGGAGATATGACGTTCCAAAACGACATAACATAACGAAGATCTGACGTTCCAAAACGACATAACTTCGCGCGAAGATATGACGTTCCAGAACGACATAACTCCGCGCGGAGATATGACGTTCCAAAACGACATAACTCCGCGCAGAGATATGACGTTCCAAAACGAAATAACTCCGCGTGGAGATATGACGTTCCAAAACGACATAACATAACGAAGATCTGACGTTCCAAAACGACATAACTTCGCGCGAAGATATGACGTTCCAAAACGACATAACTCCGCGTGGAGATATGACGTTCCGAAACGACATAACTCCGCGCGGAGATATGACGTTCCAAAACGACATAACCTCGCGCAAAGATATGACGTTCCAAAACGACATAGCTCCACGTGGAGATATGACGTTCCAAAACGACATTACTCCGCGTGGAGATATGACGTTCCAAAACGACATAACTCCGCGTGGAGATATGACGTTCCAAAACGACATAACTCCGCGTGGAGATATGACGTTCCAAAACGACATAACTCCGCGTGGAGATATGACGTTCCAAAACGACATAACACCGCGTGGAGATATGACGTTCCAAAACGACATAACCTCGCGCAAAGAAATGACGTTCCAAAACGACATAACTCCGCGCGAAGATATGACGTTCCAAAACGACATAACTCCGCGCAGAGATATGACGTTCCAAAACGACATAACTCGGCGCGGAGATATGACGTTCGAAAACGACATAACCTCGCGCGAAGATATGACGTTCCAAAACGACATAACTCCGCGTGGAGATATGACGTTCCGAAACGACATAACTCCGCGTGGAGATATGACGTTCCGAAACGACATTACTCCGCGTGGAGATATGACGTTCCAAAACGACATAACTCCGCGCGGAGATATGACGTTCCAAAACGACATAACTCCGCGCAGAGATATGACGTTCCAAAACGACATAACTCCGCGTGGAGATATGAAGTTCCAAAACGACATAACTCCGCGCGAAGATAAGACGTTCCAAAACGACATAACTCCGCGTGGAGATATGACGTTCCAAAACGACATAACTCGGCGCGGAGATATGACGTTCCAAAACGACATAACTCCGCGTGGAGATATGACGTTCCAAAACGAAATAACTCCGCGCGAAGATATGACGTTCCAAAACGAAATAACTCCGCGTGGAGATATGACGTTCCAAAACGACATAACTTCGCGCGAAGATATGACGTTCCAGAACGACATAGCTCCGCGCGGAGATATGACGTTCCAAAACGACATAACTCCGCGTGGAGATATGACGTTCCAAAACGACATAGCTTCGCGTGGAGATATGACGTTCCAAAACGACATAACTCCGCGCGGAGATATGACGTTCCAAAACGACATTACTCCGCGTGGAGATATGACGTTCCAAAACGACATAACTCCGCGTGGAGATATGACGTTCCAAAACGACATAACTCCGCGTGGAGATATGACGTTCCAAAACGACATAACTCCGCGCGAAGATATGACGTTCCAAAACGACATAACCTCGCGCGAAGATATGACGTTCCAAAACGACATAACTCCGCGTGGAGATATGACGTTCCAAAACGACATAGCTTCGCGTGGAGATATGACGTTCCAAAACGACATAACTCCGCGCGGAGATATGACGTTCCAAAACGACATTACTCCGCGTGGAGATATGACGTTCCAAAACGAAATAACTCCGCGTGGAGATATGACGCTCCAAAACGACATAACATAACGAAGATCTGACGTTCCAAAACGACATAACTTCGCGCGAAGATATGACGTTCCGAAACGACATAACTCCGCGTGGAGATATGACGTTCCAAAACGACATAACTCCGCGCGGAGATATGACGTTCCAAAACGACATAACCTCGCGCGAAGATATGACGTTCCAAAACGACATAACTCCGCGTGGAGATATGACGTTCCAAAACGACATAGCTTCGCGTGGAGATATGACGTTCCAAAACGACATAACTCCGCGCGGAGATATGACGTTCCAAAACGACATAACTCCGCGCGGAGATATGACGTTCCAAAACGACATAACTCCGCGCGGAGATATGAAACTTTTTCGATGATTATACCCTGAACCCATTAAAAATGGGTATTAGGGTATATTGGATTTGTGCAAAATCCAAATGTATGTAACAGGCAGAAGGAAGCATCTCCGACCCCATAAAGTATATTTATTCTTGATTAGCATCAATAGCCGAGTCGATCTAGCCATTTCCGTCGGTCTTGTCATCCGTCCGTCCGTTTGTATGAATGCAAGGATCTTAGAACATATAAGAGATATAGACTTGAAATTTAGATGTAGGTGCTCCTAGTCCCTGCGCAGATCGAGTTTGCTTCCGATAATCGATAATTTACTCCGTTTCCAAGCAATCGATAAAAATCGATATCGATATCCTGTTTTTTTTTTTTGGCAATTTTGGTAAATAATAAGAGCGAGTCACGAAACTTGACATATAGCTTCTAAAATAGAATATATGTATATATGCATTTGATGTTGGAAGAAGAGGGTTCAGGGTATCCCCTAGTCGGGAGCTCCCGACTAGAACCTCTGACTTATTTAAGCTGTGGTTGAACCACTGACCTGCCGCTTATTAGCTCGATTTAGTTTTGTTATACAATTTTTACAAATAAGAGCTCGGAATACCAGCAGGGTCAAAGAAGAATGAGAGATATTTTTAGTTAGCTGGGCTTCTCAAGTGCGTTTCTTTCTATTAAGAAAGTAGATATTTAAAATATATTTCAAAGTAATTAATAGACATTTTCATTTGCTCAACAGATCAAGCGCAGCTTGTGCTTCCCCGCCGCGTGTCCATGTGTGTTGATCCAATGCTGCCACCGTTGATGCAAACGCAGCAATTGCGCAAACTCAATTCAAATCTGTCGCTGCACACACCACAATCGGATGCTTGGCCCTGGCCGATGCAGCAGCGCCTGGCGTCAGAGCATGGCCAGAGCCGGACGCTGCCGCGCTGCTTCCTGCGTCAGCCGGCAGGCAGCCAGGATAGCCTGGGCTCACTGCAGAGCAGCTACAGCGCCAGCCAACAGCGCTTCTCGCAGCTGATGCACCAGCACCAGCAGCAGCTGCATCAGCAGAACCGCTATCTATCCACGCTGACCCTGCCACGACCATGCGACGAGTCACAGCTCAAGCCGCAGCCGGCGGTGCACTGGCCAACGGCCATACCTTCCTCGCCATCCAATTACGCCACCGGCTACCCACTTCCGCAGCCGGTATACGCACCCGCTCTTGCTGTGCCGGTATCGAGTAGTGTCGCTGCACCTCATCCGCCCAAATTCCAGCGCGCCTACGCCTTCGACGACGCTCAACGCCGTGCCAGCTTTGCCGTCAACGAGGGTTATGATCTGGACGAAATTGAGCGCGAACGCAGACGCTCCCATGCGAGTCTCTTCGGTGGTCCTGGCGTGCCGCAGACGAGGGAGCAGTATGATCTCATCAATGGCACCGCAGTTTAGAGCCAGAATGAGTTCAGGACAACTGGCATATGTAGATTGTAGATTGCAGATTGAAGACGATTGGAGAGCATCTATCTGTTATGACTGCTTGACAATTAACAATCGTTCACTCCACTCAAATAAATGTTGCCCTAAGCTTTAGAGGATCCCCATAAATTGAAAAGATTCAGAAAAAAAGTCTTGTTTTTCATATTAAAAACAAACATTTTCTGCTTCTAAAGAAATATCTCTGTTTACAAAATATTCCTACATTTTAGAAAGAACTTTTCTTTTTTTTTTGGAAAAACTTTTGACTTAGATATTTTCTTCTACATATTTCAAATTTTACAAATGGGTTTTAGATATTTTTATTCAAAGAAAAGGCAAATTCTATTTAAAAACGAATTTTTACAATTTATTGAGAATCTAGCCTGTTCTTCTGAGTGTATGCATGGTCAACGAGAATTACACTTAAATCAAGGCTGCAGGCGGCAAGGAATCATTTTTGGGGATTCCGCTCGAACCAATGCCTCGCCTTAAAGCTGGTTTCCTTAGCCTAAAAAAAAATATAACTAAATCTAACTTAACTTGGTCCACCTCTTATTTTATATTGAATTTCCTCCACCCGAAGGATACTTAATTTTTTCGTTTATAGCTAATTGTTTGTAAGCTAACTACTTCGACATACTGTATTTAATATGATATGAATATAAATATTAAGAGCTTTGAACATACTGACATAATTTCGGAGGAGCCGCGCTAAAAAGAGCTACTAACTTATCAAGAATATAAACTATAGACTATGTGTATGCACGAGTGTATTAAGCTTTATTGTATTGAAGGGGCTGGGCTGGCCTGGAGGCGATGGCTTTGCTAGTCAGGATCGCAGCAACACTTCTGCGAGCGCGTCCAGCAAAACAATCGTCACGTCGCCGTTTCATCACAGATTCATGCGTTTCCAGAACTCCAGACTATGTGAAAGCGCCGGACTTGAGGATGCATGTGATGCGGATGAGGCATTGCTTACCAGCTGCGCGTACACCTCACGCATGGCAGTGGGACGATTATCCAGGCTGCTGCCCAGATTACTTCCCAGATTGCTTCCCAGGTTGCTGCCCAGGCTGCTTGAATTAGCCGTTGTGTTGCCAACATCGCTTAGCGCGTCCAGCAGGCCCAGAAGATTTGGTCCCCCGGCTTGAGGTGAAGTCACCTCAGTGCGGCTGCTTGGCGCTGTGTGCGGCCGCTGGGCCAGTTGAGTGGCTGGGCAGGTGGAATTCAGTATACTTGTGGGTGCACTCCAAGGACGCGATGGTGGCTTCGTGTTAGGCTTTGGCAAAGCATCTGTTCGCGTCGGAGGCTGTGCTTCGGCATGGGTGCCAAAAAGCTGATGCATTCTGGCCATCGAACGCTGCAATTTGCGACTGGCGGGCGGCGTTATCGCCTCATCGCCGCCATCCCCACCACTGCTCACTCTGTCCATGTCTGGCAGCGAGGAAAGCGTGCCGCTGCTTAGCAGGTCAGCTTCCAGCTCAGCGCCGAGCTGCGATTCGGCGGTCATCAGTTGCAGGCTGGCGGGCTGGGAGACGCGCGCCAAAGTCGCCTCCACGCGGCTCAGCAGATGTTGTGTCTCATGCTGCACCTGATCGGCCAGCATTTTGTTTGCCATTGCTGGGAGCTCCAGCTCCAGTTCCAACTGCGGAGACGTCGCTGCAGCTGCTGGCAGCACTGGGTGTGAGGTAGCCTGTAGCTCTGAGAAGAGTTTGCGTCTGGCAACGGCAATGGCATTGGTGAACTGATAACTTTCCTGATCCAGCTCGGAGCCACTGTAAATGGGTGATGCCACTGGCGGAATCGCCGTGTTTAGCTGCACATCCTCACGCCGTATGCGTCGCTGCCACTCCCGAAAGCTGTCCAATGTGCGATGAATCTGCTGGCGCTCGCGGGCACAACTAGCGCGGATATTGAGCTTCTGTTTTTGGGCGCGCGCACGCTCCAGATAGCCCAGGAAGCTCTGTTCCAGCAGATCGCTCTCCTGCTCCAGCTGCAGCATGCGGTTTCTGTGGATATTGATGGATCAATTAGTCGAGTGCATGTGAAGCATTCGATGGGTTGTACCTACTTGGCGCTAAGCAGCGCTTCATTGAAGCTGGGCACGACTTGTGCACGTGCATCCGCAATGGTGTGCTTAATCTGGCCATTGGTGTTGGTAGCAACACTGTTTAGCTGCGGTCTTGGTGGTTCAACAGCAGCTGCGGGAGCGGGCGGAGCAGTCGGGCCAGCACCAGTTGAGGACGCATCTAAGCCCAGCACACTGTGTGGAAACGATGCGGATATTGTCCTTGCTGTTGATGCAGGCGGTACTGGTGGCGATTTCGATTTGGGTCTACTTAATGCGGACGGTAGACGGCTGACATCATTGTTGATCTCCGCGTCGGTCCATACCGGCTGGATGCGTGCTGTCTGCTCGGCAGCCAATTCCGTTTGCTGTATCTTCTCGGCTAGCAGCTGGTGATGGGCCTCGTAGTGCTCCAGCAGCCGAAATATCTTGTGCACTAGTTCACGGGCCTCCGAGGAGTGCGAGTCGCGCTCTACATGCCGGCACAGAGTCTACAATGGAGATTAATTAGGGACTAAGGGCAAATTGGGGTCGAGCTGGTGGGCAATACTCACGCGCCAGGAGCTCTGCCTGCGACTTAGGCGCATCAGTTCAGCGTGATGACGCAGTTTTACATCAAAGAGCTCATCCAGGCGTTGCTTTTGCTGTTCCAGTGCTTTGTTCAGCGACAGTTCAACACGCTCCAAAAAGATGTGACCACTATGGCTGTGCAGCATCTCATAGATCCATTGCTCATAGCTACGTGACGGTGCTGCTTTGGTAGCGGGTGCCGGAGCGGGTACGGGCGCTGCAGCCGCAACTGGGACTGGAGCTGGAGTCGTCTGGCTGGCGGCATCTTTCAAGCATTGCTGCAAGGGATCCGTGTTGGTGGTAATGTGCCGCTGGCGCAGTCGCCTCGTTTGGGTGGCGACCGTCTGCATTGCGCTTGGTGCTGACAGTGTTTGGGTTTGGCTGGAGGTGTCCCGGTGCTGCTGTTTCTTCTGGCACTGCATGCCCTCCTGCACGCCCATATAGTGGCCATGGGAGAAGCCCTCGCGATAGCCCAACTTAAAGCCTTTGTGCCTGCCCACGGCGTACTCTTGCTCCATGGCCAGATTGAGCACATTGCTCAGCGTTTGTACACAGCCGGCGAGCTCGCCCACCAGCGCTTCCAGCCGGTCCAGCGTTATGTACATGCAATCCTGGGGCTGATGCGTCTGCTGCTGGAATTTCTGCAGAGCTTGCTGCACCATGGCCAGGCTGGCCACCTGCTCCGCATGCAAGTGCGGCAGCTTTGGCACTGATGGCGAATCCGCCGGCAATTGTATGGGCCCCACCGGGGACAACACTGTGTTGCCATCCTGTCTCGCCACCTGCGTCTCCTGCACCTGCGTCAGCTCTGGCAGCTGTATGGCCGTCTGTCCAGGTCCCAGCGTTTGTCCAGTAACTAGCAGACGCTCGCGTTCAAGTATCTCCTGCTGCAGCAGCTTCTCAAACGCTTGGTACGGGATTATTTCGACAGGTGGCGCACAGGATTTACAGAGTGCGTTCATGTAGTGCATCAGCTGGGATAGCTGCTGCTCGACGCCGTTCAGCGACTGTGAGACGCGTGGTCCAATGAACACAGTGCGTCCGTCGGCGGCCGCAACTAGCTCCTCGGTCTGGTACAGCCGGCTCTTGTCCACATCCGGCTCTGTTTGCGTGGCCTCTGTCCTGGTCTCCCATGTCCTATGTGTCATTGTGCTTTCGCTGATCTGTGTCAAATCCGTGCGACGCAAACCCACCAGAGTTTTGAGCAGCGCCAGCAGCAGCGACTGCTTCGGTTTGCTATAAGTCTGAACTAACGTCTGCCCGAACTGAGCCGGCGTTTCCCTGTGCTCGCCCAACACTGCAGTGAGCACCTGCTGCAGCTCTTCCTGGTTAAATCGAAACTCGGCCCGCCCCTCGAAATCGGGCAGCGTATGGCGATGCGGCATCTCGCTGCAGAAAACGGAGAGCGTGTAATGGAAGTTCTGCTCATAGAGAAACTCCGCGACGAGCGTGTGCAGCGCCAGCGCTATGGGCGACAGGAGCAGGCAATTCTGTTGCTGGCTCACCTGTGCAGCGGTCGCTGACGCCTTGCTTAGCAGCTGGCCTGACAGTAAAATTGGGGGGGGGGATTAATGCGCTGCTGCTGCTCTACCGCAAAACGGATGCCACTTACCCAGCGAGGTGCTGTTGAAGGTGTTGATGAGATCCATGCGCAGATGTGCATGCATTTTGCCCTCGATGCCCTCCTGCGTCATCCAGTGGCGGAACTCACGCTCGAAGTCCTGCTGCGACAATTGCGCCAAATGCTCTAGCTGCAGTCGAAGTTTCGCGGTCTCCTCGTCAGTGGTGCCGGAGCTGGAGCCGGAGCCAGGAGTGGTGGCGGCAGCTGTGCCATTGCCTGTGGCTGCAGCAGGGGCAGGGCCAGCGCAATAGGTAACAGCAGTAGAGGCAGCGTCTGGTTTTATGTGGATCTTCTCCGGCTGCTTGACAGCTTTTGCCGGCTGCGGCTTTGCTCTGTCATTGATGGGCTTTGAGAACGGACGCGCTGTTGACGGCGCCGACGCCAGCGCCGGAGACGGCGTTCGTCTCCTGAGTACAGCAGCTCTCTTCAGCTGCGCCTGCGCTTCTCTCTCCTTTCTGGCCGCCTCGTGCTTGCGCTCGCGTTCGCATTGCTGTGGCTGTGGCTGTGGCTGGCGCTGTCTCAGTCTGATTAAATCTTCTTCTTTGCTGCGCTGCCTGACGGTTGTCAGTCGAGTGCTTCCGGCAGCGCTCGTCGCAGCGCTCGTCGCAGCAGCAGCAGTTGGCTTTTGCTTTGTTTTCATTCCGTTTCGAATTTGAACACTTGCAATTTGGTGCGCATCGGTAGAAGTTTCAGTTTCAGCTTTAGATTTTCGCTATAGCTTCAATTACAATAATTTTCTTATTTATTTGTGCACATTTTATGTGTTTTACTTGTTTCTGTGTTGCTGCTGTTCTCGCTCTCTTTGTAAATGTTATTGTTCTACACTGCGATGTTGCCGGCACAGCCAGCGCTTGGTAAATAGTTTTAGGCGCTGCACCAAGCTGCAGCCACCACCGTCAGGTGGCCAACTTTGACAGCAGCGGCAGCGCTGCCTGCGTCGCAGGACGCGAAATGTTCAACTGCCGGCGGTCAACCGGAACGTTGCAGGTGCAGCAGCAACAGCAGGAGCAGGAGCAGTCGCAGTCGATAATCAGTCTAGCGGTTTTCCAGTTGCTCATTGCAAGACTTGTTAGAATACATATGTAAATATGCTTCGATGAAATACACACAACATTTTGTGCACATTCAATCAAAAAATTTTACTAACACATTCGGTTTACAAATTGTTCAACAAATCCTGTCATTAAGTATTGTTTTTTCTTCTGCATAAATAGTTGACAGGAATTGTAGAAAAAAAAAGCATTTTGAAATACAAACGCCATAAATTGCGCAGCAACGTCCGACACACAGACAAAAGCTGCTTTCGTTGCCAATCGATACATCGATTACACGTGCTATCGGCTATCGGCACAACTATCGGCAAGGAATCGAAACAAACACCACGCATTTATTTCAACAGCACACGTTCAACAAAGGGAACAAAGACGACTTGCAGGTAAATATATGCATAATGCGCACACAAAGGCACATTTTGCACTGAGGCTATGTGACGTGGTGCTCTATTTGGTTATTATGCTAACCCAAAACAATTTCATCAGCAGTGAAACGAAAAACGCGCAGTCATCATTTTGAGTAGCACTTGGAGCAGCAGTCACGCACAGCTCCCATGTCGCAGATTGACAATATTTTTAATCAGGTGCGTGCCCGCCTGCAGGCCCAAAGCATCAAGCTGTGGGAGGAGCCTTACTATTCCGAAGGCGTGGGCAGCATTGAGGCCTCCATTGAAGTAAGTGCAACCCGGTCAGACCATGTGCAAACTGTAAGCATTTTGTTTGCCCTCTAAACAGCATCTGGCTGATGACTACGGCACCCAGCTGGGTATCGACGCATCACGCTGCAAGTGCGTACTTATAGAGCTGCAGGATAACGCGCTGCGGAAGCTCGCAGCTCGTCGGGAGTTCAGTGAAACGGGATTGGCCACGTTCAAGGTGCGACGGGTAGATAATCGCAATGGCACCACCAGCATACTGGACATCAAGTGTGACTTGAACGAACTGGGCTCCAAACTACAGCAGACGATTGCGGCCAAGCTGCAGCTCAGCGATGCCAATCACGTCAAGTGCATCTCGGCGGGACGCATTATCTCTCCAAATGCAACGCTGGCTGCACAGCAGCTCAAAAACAATCAGCAGCTCATTGTGATCGTTGGACAGGGCGACGACCAGAACGCGGCACTGCACGAGCGAATCGGCAAGATCAAGGCGGATGTCGATGCGGTGGTCGCATCCCAGAGCCAGCTAATGGAGGTGGGTATTCTAGGAATCATAGCAACAGCGAAATAGGCATCTATGAAGTGCCAAAGATTATTTATAAAAATCTTAAATGATTGATCGTTTGATCGATTGCGATTCGCAACATTACTAAGAGCCATTTGAGACGTTTTAGGGTTAAGTCACCAATTTGAGGGAGAGGGCGGTTGCACCTAATGAAGATGTGTACGATGATAGCTAACATTTTTGATATTACTCTTTCACCATTTCCCCACAATTGTGGACAATTTGAAGTGCTGTAAGAAACTCAGGGCCAGCTAGTCAGTCAGGACAATCAGTCTATAAAATTAATGTAGTAAGAGCTCTCAATTTAAGAGCGTATCACTAGCATATACTTTGTTCGCACCTTTATACCGTTCAGATATTTAAACGAACTCTTCTTACTTGAAAGCGACCTTGACCTGGCAAATATAGAAGGCGAACCATGGTATGCTTAGTTTCTTAGTTTCTTTCTAGCGTTAGTTCCTGGCATAATTGGGATCAGCCAGTGTCATAGCTTCGAGAAGGATATACGTGTTTAATTAGAATTTAATAGTATACTTGTTACCCATATAGATGGAGGATCAGGATGGCAATCCGGTGTTTCTGCCGCCAAACGAGAATCGCGCACTTTTAACGGGTATGGGCTACTGCGAGAAGGCGCGCGTGGCAATGCACCGTGAGGATTATGAGGAGGCGCTGCTACTGCTGCTCGAGGCGGATGAACAGTTTAACGCATGCGATTCCAAGTTTCTGGAAACAGTGGATAACTATGCTCTGCTCAATTTAGATATTGTGTGGTGCTATCTGTGCCTTAAGAATGTCTCCCAACTGCCGGATGCAGACCGCCGTCTGAGCATCTGCGAGCGCAGCTTTCAGCGCAGCTATGGCGAGAACTATTCGCGTCTTTACGCGCTTAAGGGTCGCGGCTGTCCGGAGCGTGCGCTTATTATGCGCTTGCATCTGCTCCAAGGTGTCGTGCTGTACCATCAAAACCAGCGGGATGCCGCCTATGAGCGCTTCGAGGCGGCTGCCGCGGTGCTCAGCGAGCTGAAAGTCAACGATGAGCAGCTGCTGCTGCTGGTCGAAATGGGCTTCGAGGTCAGCGAGGCGCGTCTCGCCCTGCGCTCCAGTTCGGGCAACGTGGAACGTGCGGTTCAGTACATACAGCAACGGAAACAACAGCTATCCGATGCCCGGAAACAGTCAAAGGGAGAGCGCGCCATGCACCGACGCTATGCCAAGCAGGCGACCAAGGACAGCGACTGGGTTAATCCGCGTAGCGTTTGCACCCTTACCGAAATGGGGTTCGATCGTCGCCTGGCGGCGGCGGCGCTGCGCCGCACCCAAAACGATGTGCCACGCGCAGTGAGTTAGCGAGTCCCTCTGTGCAAGCGCTTGACCTTATATGTGAATATCTGTGAATCCTTTTAGGTGGAACTGCTGCAGACCAATTCCGCTGAGTTGCGTGCAACTTTGCTTGAGTCGCAAAGCGCTGACGCCGTACAGCTGGCTGCCCTGTTGCAGCTGGGCTTCACAGAGCCGGCTGCACGCGCAGCCCTTGAGAGCGCACAAAACAATTTGGAGCAGGCAACGGATTTTCTGCTTAAGGCTATCCAGAGCGAGGAGGAGCTGTTGCAGACCGTTGAGCGTGTGACACAGCTGGCCACCAATGGCATTGGCAATGATGCAGCGTCCACGTCACAAGCGGCCATGTCACCTACCGGCTCCCTCATAGATGCCGTGCTGCAAAAGGCCAAAGCCGAGATGGAGGCATATCAGGCGTATAAGCGTTTGCACGCCGACCTCACGCACAGTGATCAGGACTATTTGGATTTGCCGCTGCTGCAGGAGGAACAGCTCCTAGCCGAGTACCGCAACTTGCTCGAGCAGTAAACGGGAGTCGCTAGCTGCGTTAGCTGTTTGTTTTTAGCATTTAAGCCATTAAATTTAATTACGTTCGTTACGGCGGCTACGGCACGCTATATAAAAACAGGTTTATCACATGTGGATAACTGTAATCATGACTTGTGTATTGCAAATCGGTGACTTATAATGGCACTTAAGTGGGTTTCCTCCCGTTGCTCCTAATCCCCGCATTACCGATGCCAGTATCCCAGACCCCTAACCCAGCTTCTGGTGATCTGTCAACTGTAAGCGTAGTGCGCATTGCGTCTTGGCAAATAGTCGCTACTAATATACATATTCATATATATGTTTGTATATATATATTAATGTATATATTATAATGTCTATGCAATCGAATCGCCAATCGAATAGTCTGTGTTTGTGTTTGTGTGTCACACAGCCTATTAGCGTCTCATGCTAATTCATTTTATTTACCCAACTGAACATATCATTGTCAATCTGCTGCTGCTGCTGCTGCTGCGCCCGTTTGACCTTGTGCCAGGCCAAAGGTTGGGGTACATTTTGTAAAGACTTCATTATTCTGGCAGGCAAAAGCCATATGCTGTGTAACGATCTTGAATTTCCTAAAGCATTTGGTATTGGGAATTCTAAATATTAAGCATAAACACTGGATAAATTGTGGCTGACATGCCAATTTCCGTAAACGCTCTTCCTGTTTTGCTGTTGTTGTGTGTTAGTGACTAAATGACATCAACTACGGACAATTATCGTAGCAGATGAGCCGACATAAGTTAACGGTCAACGAAGCGCAGCCCTGAAATCTCATTGTGGCCAAGGGATTCTGTATGCTGCTGTTGATTTTGGAATATTTTTTGTTGTTTTCCAAATAACCATTGTTATTGGCAGTCAACAGTTTTTAACAATTTCGAATGCTGTAATTAAATCGTTTTATTAAACAGTGATTATTATATATGTACAAATGTTCTATCAAAGAGGGGCTTGACAAAGTACTCATTTTTAAAATGGCCTCCATTTATCTTCAACTATGATTAAATAATATACCTTCTTTTTATACCCGCAACCCATTAAAAAAGCTTAAAAAGGGTATAATGTATTTGTGCATATGTTTGTAACAGGCGTTCATACATACGGACGGACGGACAGATGGACATGGCTAGATCGACTCAGCTATTAATGCTGATCAATAATATATATACTTTATGGGGTCGGAGATGCCTCCTTCTGCCTGTTACATACATTTGGATTTTGCACAAATACAATATACCCGTATACCCATTTTTAATGGGTTCAGGGTATAATCATCCAAAAAGTTTCGATTTTCGCACCGACCTCGATTTTGAAATAAAACGTGATGTAACCCCTTGCCATTTTGTCGATTTGGGTCAAAATTTTGAATTTCCTATTTTTGATGCCAATCGATAGAACTGATCCTTACGAGCTAAAAATGGTATAAAATTCCAAACTCTGACATTATTTGACGGATATATTCCGAAAAATCATCAAAAAGGTTGAATTTACGAACGAATCGGTTTTTTGTCAACAACATTTTTCAACCTATCGATGACTAATTTGTTTGAATGCCAATTGATGGTAGGGATCCGTACGCATTCAAAGAGGTATAACATTTTAAGATCAGACATTATTTACCCGAGATATTAAAAAAAAATCATCGAAAAAGTTTCGATTTTAGCATCGACCTCGATTTTGAAAAAAAAATCTTAATGATTTGGAAGGTCATATCTCCGCGCGGAGCTATGTCGTTTTGGAACGTCATATCTCCGCGCGGAATTATGTCGTGTTGGAACGTCATATCTCCGCGCGGAGTTATGTTGTTTTGGAACGTCATATCTCCGCGCGGAATTATGTCGTGTTGGAACGTCATATCTCCCCGCGAGCTATTACCCGAGATATTAAAAATTTTATCGAAAAAGTTTCGATTTTCGCACCGACCTCGATTTTGAAATAAAACGTGATGTAACCCTTGCCATTTTGTCGATTTGGGTCAAAATTTTGAATTTCCTATTTTTGATGCCAATCGATAGAGCTGATCCTTACGAGCTAAAAATGGTATAAAATTCCAAACTCTGACATTATTTGACGGATATATTCCGAAAAATCATCAAAAAGGTTGAATTTACGAACGAATCGGTTTTTTGTCAACAACATTTTTCAACCCATCGATGATTAATTTGTTTGAATGCCAGTTGATGGTAGGGATCCGTACGCATTCAAAAAGGTATAACATTTTAAGATCAGACATTATTTACCCGAGATATTAAAAAAAAATCATCGAAAAAGTTTCGATTTTAGCACCGACCTCGATTTTGAAAAAAAAATCTTAATGATTTGGAAGGTAATATCTCCGCGCGGAGCTATGCCGTTTTGGAACGTCATATCTCCGCGCGGAGTTATGTCGTTTTGGAACGTCATATCTCCGCGCGAGCTATTACCCGAGATATTAAAAAAAAATTATCGAAAAAGTTTCGATTTTCGCACCGACCTCGATTTTTAAAGAAAATTTTGATGATTTGGAAGGAGCAGCTCTAACGATTGGCATCAAAAAAGGAAATCCAACATTTTTACCCAAATCGACAAAATGGCACGCTTTTTTTCAAAATAGAGGTCGGTGTAATAATCGAAACCTTTTCGATGATAAGACCTTGAACCCATTAAAAATGGGTAAATGGGTGCATACCCATAGCTTATATTTGAATTGAATAGTTATGGATTTGATTATTAAGTATTTCCACTTCCTAGCCTTTGGGAGCTGAAGACACAATAGAGATTGTGTGTGTCTGTGTGTGTTGTGCTTGATTGTTGTTGACGCGCTCTTAACGCTAATTGCAGGATAACTTCCAGTTGGGCACTCCCGACTAGTGTGCTTTAGGGCTTTTAGGATTAACGTATTAGTTCCGAGTACAGGGTATACAAATAAGATTCTTTTAACATTGTCTGCTGCCTTCTTTACTGCCATAAACCTTCAACCGGCAATAACAAAAACCTGGCTCTTAGTTCTACAATGGAATTCTTATTCTAGACTTTAATAGTTGCATTAATGGTTTAGGTTTTGTCTGTCGCATGATTAAAATTGCTGATTGGCATCGCTTACTGCGCTTTTAGTTGTTGTTTAATTTAACAATTACATAACTAGCCATATTAATACCCTGTAGTCATAATTGTACATTCAATCCGTTTGCTTTTATGTGTCGGATTGCAAAACGAGATACATATGTTTGTCAAAAGAATTAAGGGGAATTTTGGCAACAGAATGCATAAATATATAGCATTTATTAATGATACACTCGGGTAGAAGGTATCTGCTAGTCGAGCTGTCTTAATTGGTTTACTATTGTTGTTGGTCTTTCTTGTGGTTTTTGTTTTGGCTTTAATTCCACCTTTTTTCCACCACTTAGTATTTAACGTTTTTAATGACTTTGGCAATTATGCGCAACTGATACGCAACGAAGCGAAACTTTTGGCCATTTGATACAAACGGATATCTTGTTGTTTTGGCCAGAATGGTTCTGCTTTTGATTTTGGGTCCAAAGGCGCTTTACTGGTCCGCGTCCACCCAAAATTGTATTCAATTTTCGGTTGCAACCGTTCCATTTAATAGTTGTTTGATTTAAATACGCAAACTAAATTCTTCTTTTTGACTTTGGCCCAAAACTAGTTTTGAAATTTCATAAATTTTGGTAGCAAACCAAAAGTTTCCAGTTGAACGGGCACATTGTTGGCTTAGATTACAAACTTTGGCTTGTTGTTTGGCGAAATTAGTGGAAGATCGAGAATGCGTTGCTCAGTCTTGAACAAACTATCTTTTATAATCTTCTAGTCTGTCTATTCTATCTTTGAGCTTGTTCAATTTTGTATCTCTAATAATGTACAACATTTTGGTATATTAGCTTTCCATTCATTCTGTGGAAATTTGAGTTATACGAATTCGTTTGGCGGGTTCTAGTATTAACCGTATTGGAAGTACACTTGAACCCATATTGCTCATGCCGACTGTAATCTATATATATATATATATATATATATATGTGTGTGTATATGTGTGTATATGTATATCTGTCTATATGGAAAGTGTAGATACTGACTGATATTGATATGCAATTGGCGTTACAACTGTTTTGTATTGAAAATGACGGTAACCGGACTGCTTAGAGCCAAAATTGGCCATTTTAATCGGCCTGAAAAAGTAATATATTTGTTTTTTCTGTCTTGCAGCTGTTTTGAAATCAATGTTAGCTCGGCGATAATAAACTTTTGTGAATTTCGCTAAGTGAAACACTTTTTGGTTAATTCTGACTCCTTTCCACCGATTGGCTAATCCCAATGCTCAAGGATTGGCCAGCTAGCTTCAGCTAGAACCAATGGCAAATTGATAAAGATCGCTTCAGGCAAATCGAAGTTCCAACTCATTTACGTTTTGGCCAGAATTGAACGTACAAAGTGCGGATATGGAGCCTGTGCTGTGCACGCCTGACTTGCGCTCCCCAATAACGATGACTTTCAGTTTTCCGGGCGTTATATCAAATAATACGGTAGATAGGTGTATGTGGATATGGTTGTGTGTGTTCGCATTGAATCTGGGCGAAGAACTGTAATGTCATGCATTAAAGCGACAGGGAAACGGCCTTAATATATGGAATTAACTTATGGGAAACGGTGCAGCAATTAAAGCCATGCTATGCGACATCTCAATTTCCTGCGTTCTGCGTTCTCTTTTTGTTGTTGTTGTTGTTGTTTTTGATTGCTTTGGCCCAAAGTTCTGGCCGTGTAAAGCAGCTGCACGCCATCTGTTTACAGTTAGAACAGATCATGGAAAAGTTAAGCGCCAGCAGGAATGGGGCGTGGGTTGTACAGAGAGGGTAGGTAGGTGCTCGTAAAAGGGGTTGTTGCCGGGCTGTTATACGACTCCAAAGCCGATCGGCCAGGTGAGAAGCGGCCGCGCTAGCCCAGCCTAGCCGATCGTCGCTTGAATCGTTGGCACATTAAATCGCTGCGGCGCCGCAGCTGCGGAATTAAATAATTTTCCGTAAGCGCGCTTTGCGAAGCTCAGTTCAATTGCGGCAAGCGTTGTCAACGGACGTCTTTTCACAACCATAGCACAGCTTTTCAACGGCAAGTTAAACGACGCAAGCGCAACAGGCCGACACACAACAACAACAACAACAAGAAGTAGAAGAAGTGGTAGAAGTGGTAGAAGTGGTAGTTGAAGAAGACGAACAATAAGCAGTCAGTGATCAGATGCAAATGCAGCAAAGTGAACGAAGAACAAGAAAATAGCAACAACTAACAGCTAAAAAGCCCATTGTGCGTGTGTGTGTGTGTGTGTGTGTGTAAGTGAAGCAACAACAACGTACATCACAACAAAACGCAACGTATTGAAAGTAAAACTTGGCGTCGCTCTCTCACGCCCAAAAGCGAAAACCAATACCCGAAATACCATTAAAAACAAAACAAAAAAAAAAAAACAAACAAACCAAAAAGCAAAGAAAAAAAAAAAGAGTCAAGCGAAAAACAAGCCCAAGTCGTGTCTTAGTTTTTATATATTTTTTGTTTTTGTTTCATTTGCCTGTGTGTGTGTGTGTGTGCGTGTGCGTGTGTGCGTGCATTGCGTGTGCACAGCGACGAGAGACGAGAAATCATTTTGGAGCAAGTGCAGCGGGGGTTAGTAAGTCAATTCAATTGCATCTAATACCAGTTTAACTTCCTAACCAACACAAAGTGTGGCAATAACTCTACCAAAAAAAAAAAAAAGAGAAGAAAATAACAGAAATAAGCAATAACTAAACGAAGTTGTGAAGGAACGTGAAGAAGTGCACGAAAATGTAGAGGAGGGCGCAGACGTAAACGAAGCTTTGATTAAAAGCTTCAGGGCTCTCGCCCGTCCGTTCATGCGTCCTCAAGTCGACAGCTGTTTTTAATCGCTATCGCTTTCAGCTTACTTTTTCCTTTCTTTTGCCGTTGCTGTTGTTGTTGCTATTGCTATTGTTGTTATTGTTTCTTTCTTGACACGTTGCACTGGTTGCGGCTGTTCTTGTTGTTGTTGTTGTTGTTGTTGCTGTTATTGTTCGGCAATTGTGTAGCTGGCTTATTGTTTCATCCGTGAAGGGCCGCGCTCAGAGTTGGCAACAAAAGAATTGTTTTACTCAACGACAACATCTGAACGTTAAATATAATAGGACTTGGTCCACTAACAAATCGGTTTAGTTGCACCGATTGAAAGCTATTCGATATTCCAAGAGCTTGATATCCAAATTAGAACAGTTACAATTTGACTTTAGTCAGTGTCTTTTTTCTAAGTCTACGATTTCTTTGAGTTGTTTATTTGACTACATTGCATTTGTTTACACTGCAAATTTGTTAGCCAAAGAAACAAGCCATTTCATAAATATTGCTATAATTGATAGACGACTGTGCGCATAAATATTTATGTGAATATCACACTCAATATCCGTAATAAAATCGGTGTATATATTTGTTTCGAATTCCGCAAGTGCTAGTGTTTTGAATCATTCTACTTCGAAGGTGACTAGTCGGGGCCTTAGACTCCTGATTTCCATAAAAAACGCAATACATTCTGCATAATGTATATAGATATATATATTCGTAATTCGTTCAAAACTATTGGATACGGTATCTGAATCTTCTCTAAACGTATCTCAAGCATTCAAGCTGTTGACTGAATAGGAAAGCCCAGTTTTATATTGTCAATGTTAATTTCCCGAATATTTACACAATCTGCAGATGCTCTTTATTCTGGTCTTTAACTATCTTTAACCGGTTTCAGCTGGGCCTGTAATTTCAGCATAACATTTGAAAATACTCTGCCGATATTCGTATATACATATATGTATATATACACATATTTTGCCGGTTACTTGACTTGTTTTGAGCTATTCCAAAAACCAGACCAGAATTTGAGTCATTTCAGCCGTATTTCAGATCATAAAGAAATTGTCAAGTTATTTGTTTAGCTTAATGAATATTATTCTGCAGCATCGGAAAATTCTGGTTCGACTCCCCAGCTGCGCTTAGAGCTTGTGCATATAACATATAAGTATTAATGGTAATATATTATTAGAAAATCTTAAAATAATCAGTTCTACAGTACAGGTATCCATTTAAGTACTTGAGCATCGATGCCTTTATGTTTTAGATATATTCCATTAAGTACTATTCTCGGCTCCTTTGTTTCTTTATTATATGGCATACATATGCTCTTTTATACTTGCGCAATCTTTAAACCATTTGTTCTCAAAATTCTATATTTTTGCGAGGGTATCATGGGTTCGGTGTGCGAATGTTGTTTATTGACTTTCTTATCTTTGGCACACTTTAGCTACTCTCTGCAGATTCCCCGGTTAGTTGGCCCTTGAGGCTACTTATAGCATGCAGTAGCCCCCCGCTCCCCTTGGTATCCGACAGATACTCGTTTACATATGGAGGTAGCCGGGCTTAATTGCATTGAGACTGTTGCATGTTGACCTTGCAAGTTGCTGAGCAGGTTAAAAGCAAAAAAAGAGTAAAATACAAGCAAGACTGCGTTGGTCGGGCTTACCCGACTATGAAATACCCAGAACTGAGCGCAAAGCTGCCGTTACAAACATATTCAGCTTCTACTCTTTGCCCTACACTAAGGGAACGGGGCAAATACATAAACTAAAATATTTGAAGTTCTTAGATAGTATACGACATACTACATAGAAAGTTGAATGGAGTTATGATAGAAAAACATGGAATTGGAAAGAGACATGGAAAAATTGATATACTCTTAGACTCTTAAGACTTGAGCTTTTGACGGAAAAACAAACGGACTTTAGTTAAATGGAAGAAATGCCGCCCACTGGCTGTTGGGCTAAATGGAACAGAACCAATATACCCATTCCCAATGAGCGCAGGGTAGATTAAAAATGAAAATTAAAAGCTCAGCAGCATTTCCTATGCACTCAGCCAAGAGCTTATAAATAAATACATATGCGATATACGTTATACTTAAGCGCAAAAGATTTATAATATTTTAGCCATTATAGGTATATATAGACAACAATGCGTCTCGGATCGATGAGGCCACGGTTATTGCCGAATCATGCTGATGATGGGGCTACAAGTTGGCTGCAAGATCGCAAAAAAACATGCCAGAACCAGAATCAGACTGTTGAAATATCAAAATTAGTTCGTAGATCAGTCCGACAGCAGTCGTTGGCCGGGAGTTCAGAGTATTATGTATGCTTATAACGAGAGCAACAGCCATGTAAATTTAAGTGGGGATAATAATCAAAAAATAAAAACGCATTATTATAATAATAAAGCTGGGCGGATGTTGGCGGGTGTTGGGGTTGGCGGGTTTGGCTTGCAAATTGACAATGAATACACGAAGCAAACGAGTTTTCTATTTATTAACTTTTATTTATTTTTGATATTCATTTATCGCATCGCACAAACTACGACCATGTTTCCTCGCGTCTCTGTTGCCTCTGTCCCGACTTAAATGTGTGATTTTTTTTCTTTTTTTTTTTTTAGTAACTGGTCTTGAAGACTCATGGCCAAGGTCGGGTACTTAATACACATTTCTAATTACCATAAGTTGTGCTAAAAGTGCCTCGCCGACAAATGATATACATATATATATATATATATTTTCTATTTAAAATTGGTTGGGTTTATTTTTATTACACATAGTTTTTAAACATGCAGTCGCATAGTTATTGCTACTTACAGGTGTAGCTGGGCTTTTTGTGTGCTTACGAGTTGTTGCTCTTAAACTGAGTTGTTGTTCCTAGGCCGAAGCATGTGGGCGGCATGTTGCAATAGTATGTTTAAGCTGTCAGCGTCAAGGTGTTCAGCCTGTTCTTATCATAATTAGTGCAGTTGTCAGCCATTTGGGGCAATTATCACATCTGGCGGCCGTTGTTGAGCATCTCTCAGAGATATGTCACACTGTGAGGCCTTCTGACTTTTTCATGTGTTTCAGAAATTATAGCTCCCAAACAATTATGATGTTAGTGTTGCATTCATAATTTGCATGACCAATTACTCAGCTTTACATCAAAGTTCTAGCTCGTTGACATTCAGTTAAAGTTAATGTGCAGTTAAATTGCACTTTGCTTTCTCATCCTTCATTAAATGCCAGCACGAGTCAAGAAATGTATAAGCTTGACTTTTAACTGGCAACATTCATGTCAAATATTTACTAGGTGAATAAGCGGCGTTAAATTTGACGACATGTTAAAGTGATTGCTAACTTTACCAGCCGGAGCAGTGGATCTTGAGTTCGTTAGGGAAAGGTTTTTGAGAAGTTATCAAGTTCAAGCTTCAATATATCTTTGCAACTGAGAGACTAGTTTTGACAGAAACACATAGACGTATAGGCAACTCTGCTATTCGTTCTGATTACAGTTCGTAAAAAACTCTTTTCGTTTGGAAACTATAAACAAATCGCTTTCAAATATTCGGATGAATACCTTTAGTAAAGCCTATAAAATGTCCTACAAATAGGTTTATCTATTTTGTACTTTTCGAGTATTTAACAACTGGTACATGCTATTATCAAAATGTATTTTCTTTAAGATTTCTCTACAAACTTTGGAGCTAATTACTTAAAAGCGTTTCAGATTTTCCCATGCCTTCTCATACAATAAGGCATATTAACGTGGCAAAAAGGAAGACTTTTTTGAACTTTTTTATTTTTCAAGACATAAATAAATTTGAGCGAGAGAGCTAGCAAGAAAGAGAGAGAGAGAGAGAAAAAAATTAGCAAAATCTTATCGGCATCTGAATACTTTATCATTTAGCTATATGGGCATAATTGGAATTATAATTGGCATTGGCTAAATGCTAATCGTCACGTAATGGCGTCTTTCAACTCGTCTCTAAGATGGTGTCATAAATTCATTGTTCTTCCATGACACAAGCTTGCACCCACTGAAATTAGACAAGAGTACATTAATGTCAGCCATTGTTCTTCTATAGTTTAAGACTTTGAGAGCATTGCCGAGACGTGTTAAATGGTTCTCATTCACTTGGCGTATGGTTTATTGAATAATTGTATTTGGTTACGCATACATTGTAGTTCTCCTTAAAGTTGTTACCAAATGTATTTACAAACGAAAAGGCTTGGCTTTGAAATTGTATTGTGCTAGTGTATTTATACAATTTCCTGATAATTGTGGAAGAAGTGTCAGCAATTACGGGACTCCAGATAAACATTTAGCTAAGTTAATGCTTCTCTAACGCTTTCTAACACTTTCAATTGATGTGATGGCTGCGGATGACAAGAGCCTCGAGGCAACTAAGCTTTTAAGTTGTCTAAAAATTAATTTGAATTAATTAAAATTGCCAACTGCTGAAAATCGTGAAGAACCCTAATCGTCAGTCAGGTGTGCGAACAGGTTTGACAGACAGACAGAGTCGGCATGTCATACATGCTTCGGGTACTTTTTCTGTTTTTTTTTTATTTAGTGTTTTATTCTCTTATCTTTGTGTCATGGCAAATTTCACGTTTGACAACATGTCAAAGTTAAGCATCGATTTTTTTTCAGTGTACCCAGCTTGTTATTCTCCATGTGTAAGCGGCTAACTCTGCCGATCATTGGAAATGATCAGAGACGGACAGAGTAAGAAAAAACAACTTGGCATTGCTTCAAGTGTGATGCGGTCAGTCAAGCGTAAAACTGTGGAAATTCTAAGCTTACATGGCAACTGTTTCGAGTGGACTGTATTTGATTATTCCAGTCAGTCAGTGTTGGCTTAACGCTTCATAGAAGAAATAATCATGTACACACTGTTTTTTTAAATTAGAAGATCTAATTAGCGACTGCTTAACTTATCCACGTTTTTTACTACTGTCTATATGATATAATTGAAACTTTTTCTCAGAAACTCTGTTTTCTTGGCTTGGTCGATTTGGCTGCTGTAGCGAATTCTTCTTTTATATACTTATAAAATTGACATGAATATGCCTTCATATAACGCATAGAATAGAACATCTTCGACCGCTTAAAGTATATACATTCCGCTTAAAGTATATACATTCCTGATCCGTATCGACAGACCATGTTGGTCTGTCTGTCTGTCTCCTTTTTTTTGGAAACGGAGGAATTGGACCACAAAGCTAACATTCACTTGAACAAGAAGCGAATCAGTTACACTCCTTAGGGATATAAGTATATCGTTTATTTTGTAGACTAGTGTGGCTTGGTTGAGCATACCAAGAACTCAACTGGCTGCCCGGACCTAGCGCAAGGTTTGAGCCGGCAACTCTACGACTCGCTGTCTGGGCCCTACGTGCCTGGACTGGCTAATTGCAAGTGCGATCTTTCGCACAGATATAACCAATGTTTGTATATGGGGATTTCGAGTCGCGTTTCTTCCGCATGCAAAGTGAATCGTCTGCGTGCTGTCGGCTGAGGCAAGTTGGGGCTGGGACTGGGGCTGGTGCTGGGGCTGGGGCGTGCGCGGGTGGACCATGCAAGCAAATAATAATCTCACATATGTGTTAATTATAACTAGCTATTGTCTTATATTTCCATTGTTATTGTTGGCGCTGTTTTTCTTTTGAATTCGTTTGTAATGTATTGGCAAAATCATGTACTCTTTACATAGCTTGTCGATTCGGTATACACTGAGAGCCCAAAAAGTGTGAACGTGTTTTGAAAGTGAGCTGTTTTCACAAAGAACGTGACAACCAGAGCGTAGCTATGCAAATTTACAAATATTTTGACAGAAACAGCAATTTCATTGCAAATTTCAATTCATTTTTAGATTGATAAAATTCTACAATGTTATATAAAATATACGTTGCGCTCAATAAAAAGCCAACTAGCATTTCACTGCAATTGCTCATCGCCAAGATCATGAAATATATTTTAATATAGTAAATAAAAGTGTAGTTTCAAGTTGAACCCATTTAAGGATGCTGTTTGCTGGGATTGGAAACCTTCTTCACGAACTGAACCTTAAGGCAGACAGTTGCTTCGAACCTTAAGTCAACCAAGGATCTTTGTATTTGGAGCTTGCACAATCGATAAAGTCGAGATCTATAATGTGTAATCAGATGGATTAGCACTTGCATCTCAGTCGACCCAAATCGGACTTGAACGCTTATGCTGATAGAGAAAATATGTAGAAATCATTAGTAAATTGGAATTTCAATTATATCTCAAACTTAAGACCCAGTCAAAAAGAAGTCTACGTTGTCTGATCGAATTTACTTAACAATACATTATAAGATAAATGTATTTCTAATTCGCCAATTAGAATCATTATGTTCGCATATACACATCGATGTATGTCTATCCTTAACATGTCATAGTCCCCCCGTTGAAATTGTGCTTAAATTAAGAAAAATTGTGCCTGAGACAGACCTTACCACAAAACTTATGAGTATAATCGGCAAATAACAAACAATATGTGTTGCACATTTAAATACACAGATATTTGCCGCCTAATCGATTTTGTAGAGACCGTCATATTGTAGACTAGAGAATTATTTGTTGTATTGTATTTGTATTTTTGTGTATTTGCCTTGGAATTATCAGTGGCGATTCTCGCTTATGGATCAGTTCAGCCAATTCCCAACTGATAGTGGGGCCGAGTTGCACAATAAATCAATGAATGACATAGTTCTAAAGAAAAAATTTGTTATTTTATTGAACTCATGTGTATTTGCGTATTGGGCTAATGCTCAGCATTTGAATGATCGCAACTAGGTCGATCGCTTGATCGCCACATCATTAATAGATCAATGAAATGCATAATAATAGTGTCTTAATGTCATTAGCTACTCACGCGTTCGAATGAGAGCAACAGCTTGATTTCTATATATATATATATATACAGATACTGACACACGCACACCCAATGCACTGAGCAATAAGTGTGCGAATAACTGGTTCAGAGATTGCGAACAAGTCGCCGAGAAGAGATTTAACTGGCATCAGATGGACGCAATTTCGTAATCCATTCAAGTTGGAAAATTGTGAAAACGTGAAAACGACCACAGAAAATAGTTGCCGTTTATAATATGTGCAATACATCTTAGCTCTTTGCTGGCGTACACAAGACCCAAACCTCTATTTGGTAAAAAAAAAAATATGCAAAAACAAATATGAATACCACTTTCTTGATCGAGTTATAAATGCAACTGACTAACAAGGATTGGCTTGTGTTGAATGCTGAATAGTCTTAGTCAAAGAGATCCTACTTTTTCTTCAAACTGTTTGCGAAGTTGTTCCTTAGGCAAGTTATATTTCTGTGTAACCAGATAATCGGATGTTCAATAGGAGTGTGTGTTTCTATAACCTGAATACATTGGAATCGGGTGAGAAGGGTTTTGTTTGAATTGAAGTGTCAGGCGGTTGAAAGCATCTTTGAGCCCATAAAGTATTCTGTACGCCAGATATTGTAAATTATATATTGTCATTTTCTCAATATCTTCTTCTAAGTTAATCAAGAATACGTTTCCCATACTAAAATAATAAGTAGAGCCCCTGGGTGTGGGTATATGTGTTTATAACGGCAGCTTGGCGCTGGATAGAGGATATTTGATAATCGTGTATTCCCGACTAGAGCACCCTAACATGCTGTTGTTGCTGGGCGCTTGTGGAAATGTTTATGCTAATATATGTATGAATTCTTATTTGAGACTCAGATAACTCTGGATTTGACAGATAGTTAGGGTGTTGCCTTTATTAGCGTTTTGAGCAAACGCAACAGTAGATGAGCAATCAGTTAACCAGTTCTCTAGCCTGCAATTAAAAGGTCAATAGCTATGCATAAGACTCTATAGATCGAATGCCACAACGCGAGACTGTGATAACTACCGAGAATAAGTCAAGGAAATAGCATTGACACAGAAACTGAATGCACGAGTACAAGATTTCACAGACGAAAGACGAAAATTTATTTCTTTTGTTTGGATTTGCGAGAATATTGCATATTATTGCAGCCAACATCAGTCTAGACAGACGAGTCGGACGAGTATCCATGATTTATCCGGCTCATAAATTTGGCTGTTACATCAATGAAGGCGTAGAACGCTTGAGTGAACCTTGGACCCGGCGTTCAGCGGCTGTCAAACCCCTTTTAGGATGGCAAATTAATTGAAACTTCTAAAAATAAACAAAATAAAAAACCCCAGACATTTGAGTCAAAAAGTCGCAAGCCAAGCTTTGCATGCAAATATAACGAGAAGCCCTAACTGGTTTTTGGGTCTTGGATTTTCGTTCCCATCGAAACCTACGAGAGCCTCAAATTAAAACAGTCTAGTGTTGTTCAGGAATTACTTAATTCTGATTCAGAGTTGCTCAAACGTGCAAACGTCTGTGAACTTTGGCATTTAAATTCTAGCCGCATAATATATTGACTTCGAATACCCTGCTGAGGTTGAACCTAGAATACCCTGCAAATGGGAAGCGTATTGCAGTGGCTTGGTAAGTCGCACACTTCTTTACTCATTAATCGAATCCAATTGTTAAATGTCAAACTAGTTATACATATATTTCAATATGATTAATTATGGAAGTTAAAGATTTTTATGGAAGTTTTTGATTACCCTGTGCGAAAAGCAAAAGTCTAGTGTTCGTGAACGTATGTTCCGTATTTTGTCATCGATTTTGGAAAACTTAATGGATCGATTCAATAATACTACTAAAAATATTGAAAGCAAATATTTTCATGTACAAGAGAGATCCAGCCAAGTTTAAAATCTGCCAGAATGTAATTTTTGGTATGATTTGATTAGAGCTCCGATTCGGCTGCTTTTTTCATGCAATTGGTTCGGTTAAAGGTTCAGTTCATTTTAATAAGATGAACGGAAATTCCTTGATTAGCCGAGCCGGTTGGCAGCCCTCTTGGCTGACAATCTATTCGAAAGTGATTAAAACCGGAATTTCTTTGTATATCTGTTTATCACATAGCCGTCACACTAAGTAATGATATATGGATTGGATATACAAATGCTTTTTCTAAGCTGAAGCAATTCATTAACTAAATTGCTGTCTTAGGATCTTAAGATTGTTCTTAACAATATTTTGCCGTCTATCAGCCACAAGCGTTCGTTAAAAGGTTACCTTTGATAAACCCAAGATGAAGTGTGCTAAATGTCAATGGTTTTAGTTACCATTGATAATCCAAAGATTTTTGTTTTTTTCTCCACTTCACCTGACTGCTGCTAAGTGTAGTAAATGTCAATGGAGTTGAACCAGCGAGATCATATAGATTTGCGTCGATGGCGATTGATTAGCTGGCGTTGTTCTATAATTGCGTGTGTAATCTTTGGTGACTCAATTGTTGCGATAATCACATAAAAATACAATGTTAATTATTTAAATTAAATAACAATAATCCGGGCAATAGATTTAATTGCAACTGCAACTAAATGCCAGGAGCGGTCCAGCAAACTGTCGGGTGCGATACATGGGGTCGATTAAAGTCTTTAATGCGCGTTGCGTCCATCAAACGTGGAAGCATTTCAAATTCAAGGTGAACAACTGCAAGTTGGCCAAAGGCGGAACTGGCGGATATGAATTAATGATACAATCAAACATATGGCTAATTAGGTATTGCGAGAAAGTTAACGCGTCTGTCCCAAGTTGACAGATGCCAGACAATGTGGAAAGTCTCACACTCGCCGGCGGCTCAGATCCAAAATCCAAATCCCGCCCAATTATCGCAAACACTTGGGAATCCATTAGCACCCGCTTCTGGCAATAGCTACAGGGGCGCTGTTGTCACCCAAACCGGCCCAAGACGACTTGATAGTGTTTTGTTGCGTCTGGTAGCAAAACGAGAAGTGATAATGTTACGCGTGTTATTCAATTTACAATTAGTTCGTTTGTTCGCATCGACTCAGCCTCAAATGTGAGCACTAATACGGTGTTTTAGATTTAATTTGTTTGCTCACACCAAAAAATAATTAATAATAACACTCAATGAAATACAACAAATATATGTTGACAGAATGCGAGCCAAGCGTTTAAGAATTATTCTCTTTTTGGGCAAGCACCCAATCGTCCATACAGCTTCGGCATATTAGCCAAGACAACAAGTTTGGCGTTCGAGCCCCCAAGAACACGGAGCACAGATTATTTGTATACCCTTGCGAAATGTGTAACGCATAGAAGAAGACAGCTCCGAGCCCATCTCCATCTTCATCTGTCTTCAAGTTTTAAACTGAAACTTCTAAGTACAAAACGTGTCACGGGCAATGCCGGAAAATACCCGCTAGTATTTATATAGGGAAAAATTATATGAGCAATGGGAGCAGTAATGAGTTTTAAGGCAGCGTTTGCTGAGCTTGTTAATTATGCCATAACAGGGACACTAGGGCAATTGAATGTGTTATGACCGCCCAATGTGAAGAACCAGTGTAGGATCTCAATGGATATAATGGTTCGCAAGTTCGCAACTTCATTTATAATCTATTGGTAGTTCATAGAGGAGTTTCATGAATAACACGAACAATTTCACTTGCATTTTCAAGATTATTCATTTGAGTCCGGCGACGACGTGTAATTTATTCTGTACACGTAATATATAACACAGCGAAAGTCCAAGTTTCCGTTCCTTTGTTTGTGTTTTATAATTACTTTATTAAATTATGAATTGATTGTTGGGGGGTTGAACTGCGATGCACGCACAAAGTTTTGTCGGAAAAATCTACTAAGGCGTATATTTTCTTGAAAAAGTATTGACAGCCGAGCTCAAATAGCCATATCCGTAATTCCGACTACTATTTTTTAAACTATCGTCAATAAACTTTGCACCTGTAGTGTCACATGCTTGGCATTTAAGACATTTAACTGCCCCCTTTATATTTTCCAATTCATATTGAGATTGATTTTCAATAAGTCTTTACCAGCTCTACCAGCTCTTCTATCAGCTGGGTGTAAAGCTTTTGTAAGCCACTCAAGTCGTAAGTCTACAATCATTCTATGCAGATTAGTTTGAAGTTTAAGTCTTGCGGAAACAGGGACATTTATTAAAAATATAAAGGAATCTCTAGCACTACAAAGACTGTAAGGTCGCATCTACTGTCCTTTGGAACAATGTGCTCGTATAAAGTTAATGTCAAACTGCGTTTGAACATGGCTTTCTTCTTGTCAAATAGCTAACATGCAGATTGACAAACAGATTATGTCTAAAAACGATTAGCTGAGGACTTCCAAAGAATACAATGAATATAAGTATATGAAAAACAAAAAATAATTTGATTAAAAATATTATTGACACTCGTGAGTTTCCCATTTCTTGTTTTTTGTTTATGCTCATTACTTTCCTCTTTGTGAATAACAACAAATTAAGCGAACAACCGGCGACCTCTCGCATGTTAGTTCGACGCTCAGACACCTAAGCCTCGCAGGCACACGACGCCACGTTTGCTTATCACACTTATTTGGTTGTGTTGTTGTTGGTGTTGATGTTTTTCATACATACTTTGATTACGATTTCCCCCCATTTGGAGGTGCAAGTGTTCGAATGCTCGTCTAAGTGCTTCAGTAAACACTTCAGTTTCGTAGCCCCTACGGCTTTTGCTGGCGTTGATCACCAATCAGCCAAGCAGTCAGGATAAGCTCTTATAAATATATAGATTTTCCTTAACCGAATCTAACAGCATCGACAAATTACAGCTCTAAAATGTGTCAATGATCTGAAAGAAAGTGAAGTCAACAGAGATTTACTGACGAAACCCCCAACTGCAGACCGTGGAATTGGAGTAGGCAGCTGCAAGTGGATACGATCGCAATGTCCTTCAGGACGAGCGAGGTTAGAGCCCTGCTGCGCAAGGACGTGCTTGTGCGCTGGCGCCAGAAGGGCTTGACGTTGACGCTGTTCCTCTGGCCATTGGTGACCTTCATATTGCTTTATCTCATACGGCTCAAATATGGCTCGGAACAGGTGGATGCTTGCCAATTTCCCACACGCCTGCTGCCCACCAAGAATCAGGTAGTGCCTAGTGCATTCTCCTATATTTGCAGCATAGAGAACAAGTGCTTGAAAACCGATCCGTATGAGGAGTACTCCAAATGGCAGGGAGCACCGTAAGTGTGGGTCTTGGCTGGCATCTTGTGAACTATTTTTGCTGATCCTCTGTTTGCAGCTTGCATTCCGTGATTGACATTGTTAATGTATTCGTCACCGATGATCGTCTGTACAATGCGGTCATTGAGCTACCGGAGAAGGCGAACTTTGTGAATGCGGTGACTACGCTGGTCACTAGCAATCACCTGGATCTTATTCGAAGTGAGTTGTTTGCGGATATCCTCGCGAAATTGTTAATCCTAATCGAGCCTTTGCAGGCAACATAAGCGAAATTATTTCACTGGTGCCCGAAATTGAGCGCCTGATGAATTACAGCTTTGATATCACGAAACTGTTTTCAAGTAAGTTGGTAGCCCCGCAGCTAGCTCTTATGCTATTTGTACTCAGAGCAAGAACTTTGATCTCTTTCCTAGATCGGGAGACATTCGTTAAGCTGGGCGTTTTGCTATGTGGTCATCCGTTTCCCAGCACAGAGAGCATACCTCTCGTCAACGACATACTATACTCCGAAGACTTTAGCGAGGTCAACGACGATGAGCTAAAGGCCATGCCAAGTATGTCCCATTCACCTCCGCTATCAGCTCTCATTCAAACCTTCTTTTCATTCTCTCCCTCTCTTTCTCTCTCTCTTATAGCTAAGTATTGTAAGCGTTTGTATTTAGATGTTACTTCAACGAACCAGGGCAAACTCACCTGGAACTTCATTAAGCCGATTATACAGGGTAAAATTCTATATACGCCAGCCAATGCGGATACGGAGAGCATTGTCAAGTTTGTAAGCACTCCAAGCTTATTAACCGATCTGTTGTATCTATGCTAACTATTTGCTTTTGTAGACTAATGCCACATTCGAAGAACTTGGTCGACTAAAGAATCTTTCGAGCGCCGCTGCCGCCATACTCAACAAGCTGCATACGAACGCGACCTTCCAGGAGGCCTTCGATAATCTGCTAAAGCTGGCGCGTTCGCCGCTGGTCAAGAGCCTGTTGGGCAATGACTTTGACATTGAGGAGATCGAGCGCGTCATGAACTATGTGCGCAACAATAATCTTATCTACGAGATACTGACGACGGTCAGCGAATTGCTGGAGTGCCTTTCGGTGGACCGCTTTGAGCCGGTGTCCGATGTAGACCAGCTGAGGCGGCGCGCCTACGAGCTAAACCAGCAGCGCATTTTTCTGGCCGCTCTTAACTTCGAGAACGTGGGGGGTGAGCATATAACGTATAGACTGCACATGGACACGGACAATACGCAGCCCACGTTCGAGAACAAGAATCGGTTTTGGTTTCCGGGGCCGGCCGCCAGCATGCTGGTGGATCTCAAGTATCACAGGGGTTTCGTGCAGCTTAAGCAGATAGTTGACCTGGGCATTATCAAACATAAGCGCCAAGAGTTGGGTCCCGTCGAGGAGCCTGAATCAGATCGGCCAACACGCCCCGTCATCAGCCTGCAACGCGTGGATGATGACGAAGACCTCTTCAATGATGAGGATGACTTGGACCCCAACATGGCTAGCTCCGACAAGCCGGAAGATTCGCACACGACTATCTTGCCGCAGACACCAGAAGTAGAGACAACCACCGTTGGGGAGCAACAGCAAGAGACTACCACGGAACAGAAAACTACGCAAGAGGAAGATAGAGCCACATTATCCACTAATAACCCAGATTTTGTGTTCCTAAGCAATGGCGATGTAAAGGAACGCAGCGAGCGCGTACGACGCCAGCAATTGTCCGACCTAACTAGCTTAAGTGACCAACAGGAGGAGGAGTTAAATGGGCCAGCGCTCAATGCACATCGCGTCAAGCGTCAGGGTCTCTTGGATCTGCTTAGCAGCTTCGGCAGCGACAGCGAATCGAAGGATATGAAATTTGCCGTGGACGATATGCAATTCTATACCAAACAATTTCCCTATCCGGCCTATGTCAGTGATGAGTAAGTGATCCATTATGCAAGAGGCTTACCCATCAAAGTGCCTGATTTCCAATCCTTTCAGTTTTAAGCGTGGCATCTACTTGGCTCAAGCCGTCCAAGTATCCTTCTGTTTGGGTCTGGTTGTAGCCGTGGCTATATGCGTTCGGGAGCGTATCTGGATGCGTGAGAGCCGCAACAGCATGGTGGGTAAAAGTCAGAGGCATCCCAATTCTGATGATGACTTTACGGATCTTTCAGCTAATGCGCTCCATGGGCCTGCACGCACACTCAGAACTGGTCGCCTGGATTCTTATTAGTTTCGTGGAGCTGTGCGTCATCTTTGTGCTGATCAGCATTGTCCTCTATGCCGGTGGCATTCTGGTCTATACCAACTGGTTCTTCATGATGTTTTATTGTCTCGTCTTTGGCGCGTGCCTGATCTCATTCTGGTGTGTACCCCAAACAACAAACTGACTGAGGCATTTGACTAAGTGACACCTTTTCAATATCTGCAGCTATATGTGTTCTAACTTCTTCATATCTGCCAACATTGGTGCCGTTGCCGCGGCGCTGATTTTCTTTATAACCCTCTGTCCATTTATCATTGTGCTTCTTTTCGATGCGAAGCTAAATTTGCTGGAGAACTTTCTGGTGAATCTATCCTTCACGACAGCCTTTGCCAAGGGCTGGAGCGAACTGATGCGCATGGAGCTGCAAGAGCAAGGTCTGGGCTTGGGTCACCTGCTCAAGCTGGGACCCATAGGTAGCGACTGTGCGCTGGCATTCCTCATGTTCATTCTAGATCTTCTGTTGTATGCGGCCATTGGCTATGGCTATCAGCGCTATAAGAAAAGTGAGTCCAACCTTCGATCTTTCAAGTAGTTAAATCCAATCTGGCTTCCTTTTAGATAACTATAGCTTCGTGCGGGTAGCTCGCGCTCAGCTGGACGCCAAGTTGGGAGCTTCACTTAGCAGCGTGACCAAGATGTACGGCAACAAGTATGCCATATCGAACCTCAGCTTGGACTTTGCCCGTAACCAAGTGACCTGCCTGCTAGGACGCAATGGCGCCGGAAAGAGCACGCTCATCAAGTTGCTCACGGGCCAGACGGTGCAGACGACGGGCCAGGTGCTGTTAGCCGGCGAGCACAATGTTGGCGTCTGTTGGCAGGATAATATACTCATACCCAAGCTGACGGCACGCGAGCATCTGGAGCTGTACGCACAGCTCAAGCTGGATGCGACGGACAGTGAGCATGCGAATGCTGAGCAGGAGGTGCGTCGCACTTTGGAGAGCCTCAACTTTGGCAAGTACGAGAATTACTTTGCCTATCAGCTCTCCGGCGGCTACAAGCGGCGTCTGTGCGTGGCCATTGCCTTCATTGCCTCGCCCAGTGTGGTTATCCTGGACGAGCCCTGCAATGGGGTGGATGCCAAGGCGCGCAAGGACATCTGGCAGCTGATTGAGCAGCTGCGACAAGGACGCGCTGTCATCTTTGCCACACACTTCCTGGACGAGGCTAAATACCTCAGTGATGCGCTCTACACCATGCGCAATGTGAGTCGTCCTTTAAATTACACTTTATCCTTGGCTCATCATATCCCGTGTCTCTTTCAGGGCCGTATTGTTGCCCAGCACAGTCGGGACTCGCTGCAACGTCTCTGCACCTCGGATTACAGCGTGGAGATGCGCTGCCTAGATCCAAATGCATCGGCCGCCATTGTGCAGCTGGCTCAGCAGCTGCTAAGCCAAAGCCATGTGTTGCCAGGACGAGAGCCACAGCAACTGATTATCAGTGCCAGCTATGCGCAGAATCTAACGCCGGCTGCAGTGCAGCTTCTGGAGCAGTTGCAGGCGCAGGAGGCAGCGGGTATCATTACCGATCTGAGGCTCAACAGCAGCGGCAGCCTGGAGCAGGAGTTCGAGCAATTAAATCGTAGAGACGAGTCGCTTAATCAGCAGTTGACGTTGACCACCTCAAGTATTGTCACCGGAGCTGCCGATGTAACGGAGCAGCCGCCTGGCTGCTGGACACAATTCCGCCTGCTGCTGGGCAAACGGCGACGTCATCTGATGCGCAACTACCGCCTGCTGCTCTACGTGCTGCTGCTGCCAGCAATCTTTGAGCTGTGCGCCATGTGGTTTGTCAGCTATCGTCTGGAAGATGACTTTGACACGGTTCTGCCCTTGACTCGCAATCTCTATCCGCACACTGCGCAGGTCTTGAGTCGGGAGCGATTGACACGCTTTACAGAACCTCTCTACGACAATCTAAAGGAGGGCTGCGACACGGACTTCGAGTGCAGCGAGTTCAGCAATTCCCGGCAAGCATTCCACTGGGTGCTGACCAGCCTGGACGAGTACCGTGGCCGCCGATATGGGGGCTATGGTCTTAATGGCACCGGTGCCACCGTCTGGTACAACAACAAAGGCTACCATGCGATGGTGTCCTGGTTGAATGACCTCAACACTCAGCTGCTGCGCACGTCCCTCAACAGGACAGACTACGACATACGCGTTCTGAATGAGCCCTGGAAGCTGGGCTATGCTGAGCTGAGCACTAGCTCGGTGCTGCGCCAGGCTGGTGACTCCTGCATGGTCTTCATACTGCTGATCGCATTTGGACTGGTGGTCGCCGCCGGCTCCGTTTATCTGGTCAACGAGCGAGTCAACGGCGAGAAGCTGCAGCAACGTCTGAGCGGCGTCAGCGCTATCACTTATTGGCTGGTGGCCTTCCTTTGGGACTACCTGATCATGGTGCTTGCTCTGCTCGTTTGCCTGGCCATTGTGCTGATCTTCAACATGCCCGTCTTTGTCGATCGTCAGCAGCTGGGGGGCATTGTGGTCCTATCCCTGATGTTCAGGTATGATTCCATACTGTCAAGGAAGTGTTCACTTATCCGTGACAATTGAGAAGATGATCCTCTTTTCGCTTTCACCACAATTCCTCTTTTATTTCAACTATCTTTTCACTTCTAAAATGACTTTTTCCCTTTTACTGTAATTTCCCTTTTATTACACTTTGAGTTCACCTATTATTTACTCTACAGCTTTGCATGCGTGCCGGCCGTGCACGTTGCGGAAAAGATCTTCAGCGACTCAAGCATAGCCATTGTATCCATCTTTTGCGCCAGCATCATCATTCCGCTGGTCACCATGGGCATCGTGCTAATCCTGGGAGTTGTGGGCGACAGCCCCATCTGGGACGTCTGGCGTCATGGCTTGAACAATGCCTTCCTCGTCTTTCCCCAGCACGCACTGGGCGACGGCCTGCTGGAGCTGTGCAAGAACTACATGGCAGCTGTGGTCTTCAAGCGCTATGACATTGATTCCTACAAGCAGCCGCTGGCCAGCAATCTCCTGCAGCGTCACTTCACAGCTTTGGCCGTTGTGGGCATTGTCTGTCTATTGCTGAACCTGCTAATTGAGTGCCATTTGCTGAGCCGCATGTGGCAGCAGGTGACTAGCCTCTTGGACTGCCAGTACCGACGCGAACTACGCAAGCTGGGGCAGCTGAAGCTAGTCAACATTCAGAGCATCTTCAAGAGCTGCGTTAGTGCCGGCGAGGCACTGCGAGTCGAGAATCTATGGCTCGCCTACCGACGTGGACGCTATGCGGTGCGTCAGGTCCACTTTGGCGTACAGCGCGGCGAATGCTTCGGACTTCTTGGAAAGAACGGAGCCGGAAAGTCGACCATTTTCAAAATACTCACGCGTCAATTACTGCCAAATGTGGGGCACGTCTATTTGGAGCATGTAAGTTAGATGCTTTTTATACCCTGAACCCATTAAAAATGGGTAAAAGGTTTTATTGTATTTGTGCAAAATCCAAATGTATGTAACAGGCAGAAGGAAGCATCTCCGACCCCATAAAGTATATATATTCTTGATCAGCACCAATAGCCGAGTCGATCTAGCCATGTCCGTCTGTCTGTCCGTCCGTCCATCCGTATGTATGAACGCAAGGATCTCAGTACATATAAGAGCTATAGACTTGTAGGTGCTCCTAGTGCCTGCGCAAAACGAGTTTGTTTCCGATAATCGATAACTTACTCCGTTTCCAAGCAATTGATAAAAATCGATATCGATATCCTGTTTTTTGACTTGACATATAGCTTCTAAAAAAGAATATATATGCATTTGATGTTGGAAGTAGAGGGTTCAGGGTATCCCCTAGTCGGGAGCTCCCGACCAGAACCTCTTACTTGTTTTTTTTTTTTTAATATCTCGGGTAATAGCTCGCGTGGAGTTATGACGTTCCAAAACGACATAACTCCGCGCGGAGATATGACGTTCCAAAACAACATAGCTCCGCGCGGAGATATAACGTTCCAAAACGACATAGCTCCGCGCGGAGATATGACGTTCCAAAACAACATAGCTCCGCGCGGAGATATAACGTTCCAAAACGACATAACTCCGCGCGGAGATATGACGTTCCAAAACGACATAACTCCGCGCGGAGATATGACGTTCCAAAACAACATAGCTCCGTGCGGAGATATAACGTTCCAAAACGACATAACTCCGCGCGGAGATATGACGTTCCAAAACGACTTAGCTCCGCGCGGAGATATGACGTTCCAAAACAACATAGCTCCGCGCGGAGATATAACGTTCCAAAAGGACATAACTCCGCGCGGTGATATGACGTTCCAAAACGACATAACTCCGCGCGGAGATATGACGTTCCAAAACAACATAGCTCCGCGCGGAGATATAACGTTCCAAAATGACATAACTCCGCGCGGAGATATAACGTTCCAAAACAACATAACTCCGCGCGGAGATATGACGTTCCAAAACAACATAGCTCCGCGCGGAGATATAACGTTCCAAAACGACATAGCTCCGCGCGGAGATATGACGTTCCAAAACAACATAGCTCCGCGCGGAGATATAACGTTCCAAAACGACATAACTCCGCGCGGAGATATGACGTTCCAAAACGACATAACTCCGCGCGGAGATATGACGTTCCAAAACAACATAGCTCCGTGCGGAGATATAACGTTCCAAAACGACATAACTCCGCGCGGAGATATGACGTTCCAAAACGACATAACTCCGCGCGGAGATATGACGTTCCAAAACAACATAGCTCCGCGCGGAGATATAACGTTCCAAAACGACATAACTCCGCGCGGTGATATGACGTTCCAAAACGACTTAGCTCCGCGCGGAGATATGACGTTCCAAAACAACATAGCTCCGCGCGGAGATATAACGTTCCAAAAGGACATAACTCCGCGCGGTGATATGACGTTCCAAAACGACATAACTCCGCGCGGAGATATGACGTTCCAAAACAACATAGCTCCGCGCGGAGATATAACGTTCCAAAATGACATAACTCCGCGCGGAGATATAACGTTCCAAAACAACATAACTCCGCGCGGAGATATGACGTTCCAAAACAACATAACTCCGCGCGGAGATATGACGTTCCAAAACAACATAACTCCGCGCGGAGATATGACGTTCCAAAACAACATAACTCCGCGCGGAGATATGACGTTCCAAAACGACATAACTCCGCGCGGAGATATGACGTTCCAAAACGACATAACTCCGCGCGGAGATATGACGTTCCAAAACGACATAACTCCGCGCGGAGATATGACGTTCCAAAACGACATAACTCCCCGCGGAGATATGACGTTCCAAAACGACATAACTCCGCGCGGATATATGACATTCCAAATTATCACGATTTTTTTTTTAAATCGATGATTTTATTTTAATATCTCGGGTAAATAATTTCTGATTTTAAAAAGTTATACCTCTTTAAATGCGTACGGATCCCTACCATCAATTGGCATACAAGCAAATTAATCGTCGCTTTGTTAAAAAAAATGTTCTTGACAAGAAACCGATTCGTTCGTAATTCAAACTTTTTTATGATTTTTTGGAATATTTCCGTCAAATAATGTCCGATTTTGCAATTTCATACAATTTTTGACTCGTAAGGATCAGTTCTATCGATTGGCATCAAAAATAGGAAATTCAAAATTTTGACCAAAATCGACAAAATGGCAAGGGGTTACATCACGCCTTTTTTCGAAATAGAGGTCGGTGCGAAATCGAAACTTTTTCGATTATTTTTTTTTTTAATATCTCGGGTAAATATTCAATAATTACACGAAACTTCGGATTGCAAATTAGAATTTAAGTTAATTAAAAATGCATTTTTCGACCACTTTTGAACTTTTGAAAATGTTTAATTCAATTTTGGCTTGATTAATAACATGCTTCATTCTATCTCGATCACGCAGCCCGGCATTTCGTATTGCCCGCAGACCAATCCACTGGATCCATTGCTGACGGTAAAGGAATGCATCCTGCTATATGGCCAGCTGCGTGGCATCAAGCAGCTGGATCGCCTGCTGGAGCGCATACTGGACACTTACGAGCTGCGCAGCTATCGGGACGTGCAGGTGAAAAAGCTTAGTGGCGGCAATCGGCGCAAGCTAACGGTGGCCATCAGCTGCTGCGGATACACGCCGATTGTATTGATGGATGAGCCGACGAGCGATATGGATCCGGTGACCCGCTCCTTTGTCTATCTCACCATTGAGCAGCTGCTGTCGGCGCGTCGTGCCGTGCTGCTAACTTCGCACTCCATTTCGGAGATTGAGCACCTGTGTCAGCGCGTCGCTGTGCTCAAGGACGGCCAAATCGTGGCCAACAATAGTCCGGCAGAGCTGAAGGCCCAGCATGGTGGCTATTATGCCATCAACTGCTTCTGTGCGCCTATTCAACAGGCAGCGCTGGCCAAGATGCTAATCCAACGGCTGCCCGGCGCATCTGAGCTGCAACATTATGCGCATAGTCTGCGTTTTCTGGTCAAGGTGCGACAGGCCAGCAGCTCGGAAGCGATTGCCAAGCAGCCGACGCTTGCCGAGCTCTTTGAGGCGGTGCGTGTAATGTCCGCCAGTCTGGAGTTGCCGGCGCACTTTGCGATCAGCCGTTGCCGCTTCGAGGCGGTCTTTGAGCGCATCCTGGACAACTGCGAGGCAACCTCAAATGGGGGCTCCGATCTGCCCACCAAGTCAGCGGCGGTCAGCGGTTCGCTTGCAACGGGCTATGTGCATTGTGGCTACGAGGAGACCACGACCTAAAACTAGAGCACAACGTAAACTTTTTTTTTTTTTTTTTAATATAATTATTAATATAACATATGTTATTGTAGAATTGTATGTTTATGTTTTATGTTTATGCTTCTATTTTTACTCTATAGACAATTCATTTGTGATAAGTTAGGACGCTCCGTTCCAGTGATAAGTTTACGGTAAATGATTTGTTCGATAGGCTTGCAGGTTTTTTTGGGTTTGGGTTCGGGCTACCCAGTCAGGGTGTCTTTAAATTTAGGACAATCTAGAGCTTTAATCAATGTGTGTAAATGATTTCACAGTTAGGCTAGCTACTTATCTAATCTCAAGTACAAACATTATAATCAAGCGCCGGCGAGTGCAATGCAAGCGTTTTAGTCCCCGATGTCAGCTTTTTATATATTTGAATGTTACACGATAATGCTGGAAATAATATATGTTTGTATTTATTATAACTGAATTATGTATAACAATTATGTATAACAATAATCTGTAAACCAATAAACTGACCAATCTATGTGTATTTATCAACTTGAAGAAGCCTTTATTATAAGGGAAGGGCACATCTCCGGTCCCATAAGGAAAGAGTATGTGGTGGCAGCATACCTCGACATCCAAGAAGCCTTCGACCGGGTGTGGCACGCAGGACTCCTCTCCAAGATAAAGGACAAATTGAATCCGCAGCTATTTAGCACCATTGCGAGCTTCCTAACTGAGAGAACCTTTCAAGTGGTGCAGGATGGAGTAGCCTCTCAAACCAAACGCATAAAAGCGGGCGTTCCACAAGGCAGCGTCTTGGGTCCCACGCTATATAGCCTGTTTACACATGACATGCCCACAGCAAATGCAAGCAGACGGAATGATCGGCAGGACCTTCTGGTGGCCACGTTTGCTGACGACACGGCAATCCTTGCAAAAAACAAATGTGTGTACGTGGCAACTGACCTCTTGCAGGAATACCTCAAGCGATTTGAAAACTGGGCTTGTAGATGGAACATCGCAGTGAACCCTGGAAAGTGCGCCACGGTTACCCACACTCTACGCAAGGACTCATGCCCCGGACTTTTTCTTCATGGTGAGCTTCTAGAGCAATATCGTCAACACAAGTACCTAGGTGTCACTCTCGACAGACGACTTACATTTAGTAAGCACGTCTCTGCAGTAACGAGCAACATCAAATCTAAGATAAGGCGAATGAGCTGGCTCCTCAACTCCAAAAACAAACTCTCGCTCCGAAACAAGGTCCTAATCTACAAGGTAATCCTTGCCCCAGTGTGGCGTTACGGGCTTCAAGTTTACGGTATAGCTGCAAAAACACACCTGAACAAAATTCGCATCATTCAGGCCAAAACCCTGCGCAAAATAACTGGAGCCGAATGGTATATTCGCACACGCGACATCGCCAAGGACCTCAAGGTTCCAATGGTGGGCGACGTAGTCAACAGGCAAGCAGCGAGCTACTCAACAAAGCTCCACAACCATCCAAACATCCTGGCGAGGAGCCTGCTAAGGAGGCGAAGAAGAAGGCGACTGAAGAGGACCTACCCAACCGACCTAATCGATCGTTATGTATAGGTGACAAGCTTCGTTAATTACACCAAAATATGTTTCTATAATCTGTTAACCTAATTGTATAACTAATTGTAAAACCACAATCATCGCTAAGCTAAGTAATTATGTCACTCTGATAAAAGTTGCTAACATAGAGTAACAGGATACCAGATTTCTTAATAAACTAAATATAATTAAAAAAAAAAAAAAAAAAAAAAAAAAACCGGTCCCATAAGAGCTATATAGCGTCTGTTCATAAGTCAGTTTTACAGCATCGTCATGGTAATATGTCGCGGGGAGATATGACGTTAAAAAACGACATAACTCCGCGCGGAGATATGACGTTCCAAAACGACATAACTCCCCGCGGAGATATGACGTTCCAAAACGACATAACTCCCCGCGGAGATGTGACGTTCCAAAACGACATAACTCCCCGCGGAGATATGACGTTCCAAAACAGCATAGCTCCCCGCGGAGATATGACGTTCCAAAACGACATAACTCCCCGCGGAGATATGACGTTCCAAAACGACATAACTCCCCGCGGAGATATGACGTTCCAAAACGACATAACTCCCCGCGGAGATATTACGTTCCAAAACGACATAGCTCGGCGCGGAGATATGACGTTCCAAAACGACATAACTCCGCGCGGAGATATGACGTTTCAAAACGACATAACTCCCCGCGGAGATATGACGTTCCAAAACGACATAACTCCCCGCGGAGATATGACGTTCCAAAACGACATAACTCCCCGCGGAGATATTACGTTCCAAAACGACATAGCTCTGCGCGGAGATATGACGTTCCAAAACGACATAACTCCGCGCGGAGATATGACGTTTCAAAACGACATAACTCCCCGCGGAGATATGACGTTCCAAAACGACATAACTCCACGCGGAGATATGACGTTTCAAAACGACATCTCCGCGCAAAGTTATGTCGTTTTGGAACGTCATATCTCCGCGTGGAGTTATGTCGTTTTGGAACGTCATATCTCCGTGGGGAGTTATGTCGTTTTGAAACGTCATATCTCCGCGCGAGCTATTACCCGAGATATTAAAAAAATATTATCGAAAAAGTTTCGATTTTCGCACCGACCTCGATTTTGAAAACAAATCGTGATGATTTGGAAGGTCATATCTCCGCGGGGAGTTATGTCGTTTTGGAACGTCATATCTCCGCGGGGAGTTATGTCGTTTTGGAACGTCATATCTCCGCGCGGAGTTATGTCGTTTTGGAACCTCGTATCTCCCCGCGAGCTATTACCCGAGATATTAAAAAAATATTATCGAAAAAGTTTCGATTTTCGCACCGACCTCGATTTTGAAAACAAATCGTGATGATTTGGAAGGTCATATCTCCGCGGGGAGTTATGTCGTTTTGGAACGTCATATATCCGCGGGGAGTTATGTCGTTTTGGAACGTCATATATCCGCGGGGAGTTATGTCGTTTTGGAACGTCATATCTCCGCGGGGAGTTATGTCGTTTTGGAACGTCATATCTCCGCGGGGAGTTATGTCGTTTTGGAACTTCATATCTCCGCGGGGAGTTATGTCGTTTTGGAACGTCATATCTCCGCGGGGAGTTATGTCGTTTTGGAACGTCATATCTCCGCGGGGAGTTATGTCGTTTTGGAACGTCATATCTCCGCGGGGAGTTATGTCGTTTTGGAACGTCATATCTCCGCGGGGAGTTATGTCGTTTTGGAACGTCATATCTCCGCGCGGAGTTATGTCGTTTTGGAACGTCATATCTCCGCGGGGAGTTATGTCGTTTTGGAACGTCATATCTCCGCGCGGAGTTATGTCGTTTTGGAACCTCATATCTCCCCGCGAGCTATTACCCGAGATATTAAAAAAATATTATCGAAAAAGTTTCGCTTTTCGCACCGACCTCTATTTCGAAAAAAGGCGTAATGTAACCCCTTGCCATTTTGTCGATTTGGGTCAAAATTTTAAATTTCCTATTTTTGATGCCAATCGATAGAACTGATCCTTACGAGCTAAAAATGGTATAAAATTCCAAACTCTGACATTATTTGACGGATATATTCCGAAAAATCATCAAAAAGGTTGAATTTACGAACGAATCGATTTTTTGTCAACCACATTTTTCAACCCATCGATGATTAATTTGCTTGAATGCCAATTGATGGTAGTGATCCGTACGCATTCGAAAGGTATAACATTTTAAAATCAGACATTATTTACCCGAGATATTAAATAAAATCATCGAAAAAGTTTCGATTTCGCACCGACCTCGATTTTGAAAAAAAAATCTTGATTATTTGGAAGGTCATATCTCCGCGCGGAGCTATGTCGTTTCGGAACGTCATATCTCCGCGCGGAGTTATGTCGTTTTGGAACGTCATATCTCCCCGCGAGCTATTACCCGAGATATTAAAAAAATATTATCGAAAAAGTTTCGCTTTTCGCAACGACCTCGATTTTGAAAACAAATCGTGATGATTTGGAAGGTCATATCTCCGCGCGGAGTTATGTCCTTTTAAATCGTCATATCTCCGCGTGGAGTTATGTCGTTTTGGAACGTCATATCTCCGCGCGGAGTTATGTCGTTTTGGAACGTCATATCTCCGCGGGGAGTTATGTCGTTTTGGAACGTCATATCTCCGCGGGGAGTTATGTCGTTTTGGAACGTCATATCTCCGCGGGGAGTTATGTCGTTTTGGAACGTCATATCTCCGCGGGGAGTTATGTCGTTTTGGAACGTCATATCTCCGCGGGGAGTTATGTCGTTTTGGAACGTCATATCTCCGCGCGGAGTTATGTCGTTTTGGAACGTCATATCTCCGCGCCGAGCTATGTCGTTTTGGAACGTAATATCTCCGCGGGGAGTTATGTCGTTTTGGAACGTCATATCTCCGCGGGGAGTTATGTCGTTTTGGAACGTCATATCTCCGCGGGGAGTTATGTCGTTTTGAAACGTCATATCTCCGCGCGGAGTTATGTCGTTTTGGAACGTCATATCTCCGCGGGGAGTAATGTCGTTTTGAAACGTCATATCTCCGCGCGGAGTTATGTCGTTTTGGAACGTCATATCTCCGCGCCGAGCTATGTCGTTTTGGAACGTAATATCTCCGCGGGGAGTTATGTCGTTTTGGAACGTCATATCTCCGCGGGGAGTTATGTCGTTTTGGAACGTCATATCTCCGCGGGGAGTTATGTCGTTTTGAAACGTCATATCTCCGCGCGGAGTTATGTCGTTTTGGAACGTCATATCTCCGCGCCGAGCTATGTCGTTTTGGAACGTAATATCTCCGCGGGGAGTTATGTCGTTTTGGAACGTCATATCTCCGCGGGGAGTTATGTCGTTTTGGAACGTCATATCTCCGCGGGGAGTTATGTCGTTTTGGAACGTCATATCTCCGCGGGGAGCTATGCCGTTTTGGAACGTCATATCTCCGCGGGGAGTTATGTCGTTTTGGAACGTCACATCTCCGCGGGGAGTTATGTCGTTTTGGAACGTCATATCTCCGCGGGGAGTTATGTCGTTTTGGAACGTCATATCTCCGCGGGGAGTTATGTCGTTTTGGAACGTCATATCTCCGCGGGGAGTTATGTCGTTTTGGAACGTCATATCTCCGCGTTGAGTTATGTCGTTTTGGAACGTCATATCTCCCCGCGAGCTATTACCCGAGATATTAAAAAAATATTATCGAAAAAGTTTCGATTTTCGCACCGACCTCGATTTTGAAAACAAATCGTGATGATTTGGAAGGTCATATCTCCGCGGGGAGTTATGTCGTTTTGGAACGTCATATCTCCGCGGGGAGTTATGTCGTTTTGGAACGTCATATCTCCGCGGGGAGTTATGTCGTTTTGGAACGTCATATCTCCGCGGGGAGTTATGTCGTTTTGGAACGTCATATCTCCGCGCGGAGTTATGTCGTTTTGGAACGTCATATCTCCGCGGGGAGTTATGTCGTTTTGGAACGTCATATCTCCGCGCGGAGTTATGTCGTTTTGAAACGTCATATCTCCGCGCGGAGTTATGTCGTTTTGGAACGTCATATCTCCGCGCGGAGTTATGTCGTTTTTTAACGTCATATCTCCCCGCGACATATTACCATGACGATGCTGTAAAACTGACTTATGAACAGACGCTATATAGCTCTTATGGGACCGGAGATGTGCCCTTCCCTTATAATAAAGGCTTCTTCAAGTTGATAAATACACATAGATTGGTCAGTTTATTGGTTTACAGATTATTGTTATACATAATTGTTATACATAATTGTTATACATAATTCAGTTATAATAAATACAAACATATATTATTTCCAGCATTATCGTGTAACATTCAAATATATAAAAAGCTGACATCGGGGACTAAAACGCTTGCATTGCACTCGCCGGCGCTTGATTATAATGTTTGTACTTGAGATTAGATAAGTAGCTAGCCTAACTGTGAAATCATTTACACACATTGATTAAAGCTCTAGATTGTCCTAAATTTAAAGACACCCTGACTGGGTAGCCCGAACCCAAACCCAAAAAAACCTGCAAGCCTATCGAACAAATCATTTACCGTAAACTTATCACTGGAACGGAGCGTCCTAACTTATCACAAATGAATTGTCTATAGAGTAAAAATAGAAGCATAAACATAAAACATAAACATACAATTCTACAATAACATATGTTATATTAATAATTATATTAAAAAAAAAAAAAAATGTTTACGTTGTGCTCTAGTTTTAGGTCGTGGTCTCCTCGTAGCCACAATGCACATAGCCCGTTGCAAGCGAACCGCTGACCGCCGCTGACTTGGTGGGCAGATCGGAGCCCCCATTTGAGGTTGCCTCGCAGTTGTCCAGGATGCGCTCAAAGACCGCCTCGAAGCGGCAACGGCTGATCGCAAAGTGCGCCGGCAACTCCAGACTGGCGGACATTACACGCACCGCCTCAAAGAGCTCGGCAAGCGTCGGCTGCTTGGCAATCGCTTCCGAGCTGCTGGCCTGTCGCACCTTGACCAGAAAACGCAGACTATGCGCATAATGTTGCAGCTCAGATGCGCCGGGCAGCCGTTGGATTAGCATCTTGGCCAGCGCTGCCTGTTGAATAGGCGCACAGAAGCAGTTGATGGCATAATAGCCACCATGCTGGGCCTTCAGCTCTGCCGGACTATTGTTGGCCACGATTTGGCCGTCCTTGAGCACAGCGACGCGCTGACACAGGTGCTCAATCTCCGAAATGGAGTGCGAAGTTAGCAGCACGGCACGACGCGCCGACAGCAGCTGCTCAATGGTGAGATAGACAAAGGAGCGGGTCACCGGATCCATATCGCTCGTCGGCTCATCCATCAATACAATCGGCGTGTATCCGCAGCAGCTGATGGCCACCGTTAGCTTGCGCCGATTGCCGCCACTAAGCTTTTTCACCTGCACGTCCCGATAGCTGCGCAGCTCGTAAGTGTCCAGTATGCGCTCCAGCAGGCGATCCAGCTGCTTGATGCCACGCAGCTGGCCATATAGCAGGATGCATTCCTTTACCGTCAGCAATGGATCCAGTGGATTGGTCTGCGGGCAATACGAAATGCCGGGCTGCGTGATCGAGATAGAATGAAGCATGTTATTAATCAAGCCAAAATTGAATTAAACATTTTCAAAAGTTCAAAAGTGGTCGAAAAATGCATTTTTAATTAACTTAAATTCTAATTTGCAATCCGAAGTTTCGTGTAATTATTGAATATTTACCCGAGATATTAAAAAAAAAATAATCGAAAAAGTTTCGATTTCGCACCGACCTCTATTTCGAAAAAAGGCGTGATGTAACCCCTTGCCATTTTGTCGATTTTGGTCAAAATTTTGAATTTCCTATTTTTGATGCCAATCGATAGAACTGATCCTTACGAGTCAAAAATTGTATGAAATTGCAAAATCGGACATTATTTGACGGAAATATTCCAAAAAATCATAAAAAAGTTTGAATTACGAACGAATCGGTTTCTTGTCAAGAACATTTTTTTTAACAAAGCGACGATTAATTTGCTTGTATGCCAATTGATGGTAGGGATCCGTACGCATTTAAAGAGGTATAACTTTTTAAAATCAGAAATTATTTACCCGAGATATTAAAATAAAATCATCGATTTAAAAAAAAAATCGTGATAATTTGGAATGTCATATATCCGCGCGGAGTTATGTCGTTTTGGAACGTCATATCTCCGCGGGGAGTTATGTCGTTTTGGAACGTCATATCTCCCCGCGAGCTATTACCCGAGATATTAAAAAAAAATTATCGAAAAAGTTTCGACTATCGCACCGACCTCTATTTCGAAAAAAGGCGTAATGTAACCCCTTGCCATTTTGTCGATTTGGGTCAACATTTTGAATTTCCTATTTTTGATGCCAATCGATAGAACTGATCCTTACGAGTCAAAAATTGTATGAAATTGCAAAATCGGACATTATTTGACGGAAATATTCCGAAAAATAATCAAAAAGGTTGAATTTACGAACGAATCGGTTTTTTGTCAACAACATTTTTCAACCCATCGATGATTAATTTGTTTGAATGCCAATTGATGGTAGTGGTCCGTACGCATTCAAAAAGGTATAACATTTTAAAATCAGACATTATTTACCCGAGATATTAAATAAAATCATCGAAAAAGTTTCGATTTCGCACCGACCTCGATTTTGAAAAAAAAAATCTTGATTATTTGGAAGGTCATATCTCCGCGCGGAGCTTTGTCGTTTTGGAACGTCATATCTCCGCGCGGAATTATGTCGTGTTGGAACGTCATATCTCCGCGCGGAGTTATGTTGTTTTGGAACGTCATATCTCCGCGCGGAGTTATGTCGTTTTGGAACGTCATATCACCGCGCGGAGTTATGTCCTTTTGGAACGTTATATCTCCGCGCGGAGCTATTTTGTTTTGGAACGTCATAAATAATGTCTGATTTTAAAATGTTATACCTTTCGAATGCGTACGGATCACTACCATCAATTGGCATTCAAGCAAATTAATCATCGATGGGTTGAAAAATGTGGTTGACAAAAAATCGATTCGTTCGTAAATTCAACCTTTTTGATGATTTTTCGGAATATATCCGTCAAATAATGTCAGAGTTTGGAATTTTATACCATTTTTAGCTCGTAAGGATCAGTTCTATCGATTGGCATCAAAAATAGGAAATTTAAAATTTTGACCCAAATCGACAAAATGGCAAGGGGTTACATTACGCCTTTTTTCGAAATAGAGGTCGGTGCGAAAAGCGAAACTTTTTCGGTAATATTTTTTTAATATCTCGGGTAATAGCTCGCGGGGAGATATGATGTTCCAAAACGACATAACTCCGCGCGGAGTTATGACGTTCCAAAACGACATAACTCCGCGCGGAGTTATGACGTTCCAAAACGACATAACTCCACGCGGAGATATGACGTTCCAACACGACATAACTCCGCGCGGAGATATGACGTTCCAAAACGACATAACTCCGCGCGGAGATATGACGTTTCAAAACGACATAACTCCGCGCGGAGATATGACCTTCCAAATCATCAGGATTTGTTTTCAAAATCGAGGTCGGTGCGAAAAGCGAAACTTTTTCGATAATATTTTTTTAATATCTCGGGTAATAGCTCGCGGGGAGATATGATGTTCCAAAACTACATAACTCCGCGCGGAGTTATGACGTTCCAAAACGACATAACTCCCCGCGGAGATATGACGTTCCAAAACGACATAACTCCCCGCGGAGATATGACGTTCCAAAACGACATAACTCCCCGCGGAGATATGACGCTCCAAAACGACATAACTCCCCGCGGAGATATGACGTTCCAAAACGACATAACTCCCCGCGGAAATATGACGTTCCAAAACGACATAACTCCGCGCGGAGATATGACGTTCCAAAACGACATAACTCCACGCGGAGATATGACCTTCCAAATCATCACGATTTGTTTTCAAAATCGAGGTCTGTGCGAAAATCGAAACTTTTTCGCATTTCGCGGTTCGCTTGCAACGGGCTATATGCATTGTGGCTACGAGGAGACCACGACCTAAAACTAGAGCACAACGTAAACATTTTTTTTTTTTTTAATATAATTATTAATATAACATATGTTATTGTAGAATTGTATGTTTATGTTTTATGTTTATGCTTCTATTTTTACTCTATAGACAATTCATTTGTGATAAGTTAGGACGCTCCGTTCCAGTGATAAGTTTACGGTAAATGATTTGTTCGATAGGCTTGCAGGTTTTTTTGGGTTTGGGTTCGGGCTACCCAGTCAGGGTGTCTTTAAATTTAGGACAATCTAGAGCTTTAATCAATGTGTGTAAATGATTTCACAGTTAGGCTAGCTACTTATCTAATCTCAAGTACAAACATTATAATCAAGCGCCGGCGAGTGCAATGCAAGCGTTTTAGTCCCCGATGTCAGCTTTTTATATATTTGAATGTTACACGATAATGCTGGAAATAATATATGTTTGTATTTATTATAACTGAATTATGTATAACAATTATGTATAACAATAATCTGTAAACCAATAAACTGACCAATCTATGTGTATTTATCAACTTGAAGAAGCCTTTATTATAAGGGAAGGGCACATCTCCGGTCCCATAAGAGCCATATAGCGTCTGTCCTGATCAGATTACTTTATCATATGGCTGCCACAGAAATGATCAGTCGAAAATTCGATCCGCAATTTATCAGTTTCTTTATGGTTCCCAAACATAAGCTGAATCTTATCAACAGCTAACCATTGTATTCTGTAGCTGTTATCGGGTGCATTCTTTTATAACCGCTTTTTCGTTTTTCAAGACTTGCCATGTGTAAGCTCTACCATGCTCCACACACTATATATGAGCCAAATATAACATAGCTCTCGGTTGAAAAATGACTTTCAGCTTAACGAAATATCTTCACCAAGCTTAGCAGCTACTAGCTTCACAATTATCCTCAAATATCTGCAGTAAACCTAGACCTAGCCTATATCTATAGTTCTTATAATCTCATGAACATGACTTTTATGTCTATTTCCACAATTTTTCCAATCAGTTTAGACTTTTTAAAAAAAAAAAAAAAAGAGAGCAAAATCAACCGTTGAAGTGAACATAATCGTACCGAGCTTTTTGAATTTAATTAAGCAGTTTAAAGCGCCAGAAATCCGAGCTCTGGTCTATAGAAAAATGTAATTATACCAAATGGTGTAACATTAACGAAAACGTGCCATGAAAGGCGTATTGGGCACTGGAACCCAGGCTCATTTCTAAGCTGTGTCTTTGTGGCTGAGTTGTAGAGAGTGTGGTGTGTGTCTGTGTGTGTGTGTGTTTTTTTGGCATTTGAATGGAAGCTTTTTAAGTTTTGCTATTCCATTGTAGGTCCAAAACGGTAATGACAACGGGGCAAGGATCGGGCGACGGGATAGGCGCTGGGCAATGGCACGAAACGAACTCTTCGCCAAAGTGCTTTATATATGGTATTTTGTATTTGGTTTGGAGTCTGTGGACTGGGGGCGGGATGGTGTGGCGTGATAACACCTAAATTATTTTTTCAAAGGATTAAATTAAATTCTATTTGGTTTCGAAAAAACGGAATATGCCCAGGTAAAACAAGCGCCTGAAATTAAATCAGCGAAAAATCAACATAATTAAAAATGTTCGTACAATTTTTTCCCCCTGGAACTGGACTCGTAACGTAATTAACATGCGCAGTGTCTGTGTGTGTGTGTGTGTGTGTGTGAGCGTGTGCGTGAGTGTATATGTGTGAGTGCCTATCTGTGGGGCTGCATACAGCGCTGAGGCGGGGCGCTGTTCTCTGGCGATGCTGTTCTGATACCCTGTACATTTTATTTGTCCACAAAGGGGCTTACTAATTTCCAATCATATAAAATGTACACATTTATTAAATATCAAACATTTTTTATATACGAACTTCAGCTCTAGAACTAGAAATTTCAGCTTGCGATAAATATCACAAGAATCTCATTGATATGTTCTGGACTCGTATTGCATTGTATTTTGTGTCGGGCATTTCCGACTGGAGTTCTCTTACATGTCTTACATACTATTTGTTTTCTTTTTTGGTAATTGACATAAGTTTCACACACTATTCTAGGTGCGGGATGTCTCCATAGTAAATCATGAAGGAAAAGGCATCTCCGGAAATAGGGTGTCTGCTTTTTATACCCTGAACCCATTAAAAATGGGTATAAGGGTATATTGTATTTGTGCAAAATCCAAATGTATGTAACAGGCAGAAGGAAGCATCTCCGACCCCATAATATCCTGTTTTTTGACTATACATATAGCTTCTACATATAGCTTCTAAAAAGGAATATATATGCATTTGATGTTGGAAGTAGAGGGTTCAGGGTATCCCCTAGTCGGGAGCTCCCGACCAGAACCTCTTACTTGTTTTTTTTTTTTTTAATATCTCGGGTAATAGCTCGCGCGGAGATATGACGTTCCAAAAGGACAGAACCCCGCGCGGTGATATGACGTTCCAAAACGACATAACTCCCCGCGAAGATATGACGTTCCAAAACGACATAACTCCTCGCGGAGATATGACGTTCCAAAACGACATAACTCCGCGCGGATATATGACCTTCCAAATCATCACGATTTTTTTTTAAATCGGGGTCGGTGCGAAAATCGAAACTTTTTCGATAATATTTTTTTAATATCTCGGGTAATAGCTCGCGCGGAGATATGACCTTCCAAGTCATCACGGGAACTCCCGACTAGAACCTCTTTCTTGTTCTTATATGTGCATTGTGCATTGTCCATTTAATCAACAATTTCTGAAAAGGCGAGTATATTTTGCCTTATTCGCTCAGATAAACAAATTAATATTTCTAGAAAACAGTTTTTTGTTATTTGGTATTAACATTTCTATATATATTTGGTCGTAAGTGGGAGAAATCTGTGGCCAGATTTGGCATGAGAAATATTAAGAACAACATAGCTAGGACGGGAATCATGTGTGGCTTAGACGTTAGAGCGTTGAACTCGCGAGCAAGAGGTCGTAGGTTCAAACGTCATTGTCGTTTTTGTTTGTTACATTTTACTTATTCACAAAGATAAAAGCAATGTTGAAAAATTGAAAACAAAACAAAGGGAAAACTATTGGCAGTTAACAAAATTAATTTAATGTTTCTTTTGTTGTGTGTGTTCTGTCAACCACAATGCTATCATATATCCGCACACTGAGCACGAAGTAAGTGAATGCGGAGACAAAACCAATTTTTTAAAATTTAATTTGAAAATCATCTGCTTATTTTAAATTAAAACATAATACTCTTTTGCGCAATTAGGGCTAAAATTTGTAAAAAGAAAAGTTAGCAAGGGTAACAAGAGAAATTATGCCATTTTGTCTCTGTCCGAAGTTGACACGAATTACACAAAAAATTTCTGGGAACAGCGGGTAATTTCATTTATATCTTATTATTATTTTGCAAAACCACTTGCTAGAAGTAAATTTTGAAAACATTAGCCCCATTTAAATAATTTATAATTTAAGTCTATAGCTTGGAGATTATTAAAAGTCCAATTCGGTGCAGTTCGCATGGATATACATGGATATGTATATGTAAATGGGTTGGAAACGCCCCCTGACTGCATTTGTATGTGGAAAAAAAACTATTATTTTGTTGGAAACATGTTGTTTTCTTTTACTGTTAAGCAATATTAATATGCAATATTTTCTAATAAAATATTTTATTTATTATGCAATTATTTGTTTGTACTTCCGCTCGAATTATGCAAAACCACAATAATGATATTTTAAATTACACATATCGATATGTTAATGTAATTACCTAATATAATAAACAAATAGTTTTGTAGTTAAAATAATAGCTGTCAGATAGCAGGGGAATAAATAAATTTATTATCTACCCATTAGTATTAAATACGCTTACGTTTATTAACCTATGCACAAGCCCCACAATATTTTTGTTACCAACGCGTTGCAAAGCTAGCGGCTAATATGAGTAAAACATTAAGATCGGGAGATGGAGACATATGTAGCCCTACAGTTTATAACGGTTGGAGTTCTGATTCAGCTTATCTGAGCTTACATATCGAATGGTAATTGACATGGATATATAGAAATATAGTTTGGTATATCGGTATACGTTATAGGTGCGATAACAAAATGTTTGGGTAAATATCCTAGATTTAGTAGGCTCTGAGAAAAACTTGTTTTTTTGCGTGCTCTCGCGAAAGTTAGTTTAGCAGAATATTTTCAGTAGTCGACAATTGTCGGTAGCGCATAGCAGAGCTCTCTGAGAATTAGAAAAGCGAAAAAAAAGTAAACAAAGTAAGTAAGAATAACTGAGCATATGATTTGCGAAGTCTAGGTAAATAGTTCCTTGATCACACGAATCAGGCTATTTTCAAAATATCCGAAAAGATATAATGGACGGACCTCAAGTGGCTGTACGTTTGAATAGCAAGGGCGATGTTATATATGGCTGGGAGCGCGGACGTGATTTGATAAAAATCTGCGATGCTTTCACATTCAAGGAGGAACTGTGGTTTCTGGTCCTTTGGGAGGGCTACGAAATGCTGGAGGCGGTGCCAGCGATTCTTTTGGGTCACAACTTTCCCCTAATGGTCATAGAATACTGTGAGAATATTGTCATATTCGAGCCAGAGCAATCGGATTGAAAATTGTTCAAAAAATGATTATGTTGTTAATTAAACTAGTTTTAAATTTAATTCTTAAAAGTTGCAGATTATTGATATTTTCACTAGGAACTGTCTAAAAGTCTTCTAGATCCCTATATACCCAGCAGCAGCAGATTGTTCTGCAAAAAAAAAGAGGAATCTCATGATTTATGTTTTAAGAATTTGTAGAATCCCTAAGACCTTAAAGAACCACCCGTCCCTCAATTATTTTATCTGTCTGCCAAAACTACACAACATGCGATTTTATACGAGTTAGGCTAATTAAAATAAGTATGCAAGTTATAATAAACGCAGTTGGCCGAAGACGGCCAACTAACTTCTTGGAAATGGTGGTCGCCAGCTTTGCTAGTACAATTTCGGGCTATAACTCATTTCCGATAATCTTTTTGAAAATTCATTTCAGAAGCATATCAAACTTGTTGCAAATCAAACCTTGCTGGGTGAGAGCCAAGCTTCATGTTTGCCACATAAAGATCTAATGAGTACATATTTATTTCAGCGATTTTGGAAATTCCACTAGCAACTGTGGATAATTGGCCTTAAAACTCGATTTTAAAAATGTGTAAGTGTGTTTTGTGTATGCATGTGTAGGGGGACAGGGGGAGCTTCTCAAAGCATCTTGGCGATGGGTTCAGGGTATCTTCTAATTGGGTACTTCTGACTAGCTTTATTTATATTATTATATTTGCATTCTATGGTAAAAGAAACACAGTCGGCTTTGGTTGAGTACACCACAAAAAAAAAGGAATCAAGTAGGTTTGATAACGCAAAGCTGTTGTTTAACTGTTATTAAAGTGCCTAAACATACTTACATACAAATACATCAATATACCCCACACTGGGCACCCTCTGAGCTTGGATTTTATAAGGCCGAGATGTCGAAGGCTAAGAAGAAATTGAAGAAACCGGCACCGCCGTGCCGCCTGCTGGTGGCAAAGGCTAGCATCAATGACGATTACCTGCGCGCCTGTCAAGTGGATGGAGAGAACCCAAATAACGCGATTGTCTCGTTGCGCTTCCAGGAGATGTCCCTGCGCCACTCGGATGTGCAGCTGCTGCAGGGACCGCACGCGTTGAACGAGCGCCTGATCGCCTTCTATTTCGCATATTTGCAGAGCCGCCGATACAAGATGCAGCCCGAGTTACATTTCCTGACGCCTGCACTGGCATACAGCATACGGCATCTGGAGGGGCGCGAGCGTCGGCGCCTGGCACGCAGCTTGGACCTAGGTAGCAAACGGTTTGTGTTCGTGCCGCTGGCGGAGGGTTCGCACTGGTCGCTGTTGCTGGTCTCCCGACCAGATCGCAAGTTCTATTATTTCGATTCGGAGGACGATCGCCACCTGGGCTTTGCGCGTCTGCTCGAGGAGCGTCTGCGCCGTACGCTAGCCGCCAATGATTACACATTCACTCGCGGCCGCTGCCTGCAGCAGGGCATTGATAAGGGCTACGAATCCGGCGTCCATCTCATGTGCATGGTGGACAACATGACCGACTATGTCACTCGCTGCGGCTATGCCACCAGCACGCTGCTCGTCTCCATACAAGAGGTGCGAGGCAAGCGCGAATCGCTGCTTCAACTGATTCGGACACTCGGCGGCATTTTGCCAATGTCTAGCTCAAAGTCCTCGACCTCGACCTCGACCTCGACCTCGACCTCTGAATCATAAGTTATGTTTAGTTTTTGTTCCCATTAATCATCTACCGTGTATCGCCTAACAATAAATGCAGTGGACGGAGGCCACCTGGTAATCGGAGCGGAATGCAGGCAATCAGACAGCCTCCTCTGCTACGTTTGTTGTATGTATTTGGTTGACCTTATCGTTCTTGGGAATTTCCACTGTTTCTTCATTATGAACAAGCTAAGAATAAAAACGTCGTTTTATCGAAGTTCAGATAGTCATTGTTAACAATTTTTACTCGACGTTTCGCTAGACATTCGATTTTCGAACGATTTTCGCTTTGGTGTTAGAAAAGCCAAAAATCGATTTTACTTTTACGAATCTTAATGATATTGTTATCTGGGAAATTTGTTGAAAGCATATTCTGCTCGGAGACCCAGCTCTGCTTGTTGGAAATTTAGTGTTGTTAAGGATCATAAGACTATTGATTTGTAGTTTAGTGTAACTAAAATGAACTTTTCTTATTTGGAAGAGGTAGGGGGTGGTATGTACGCGAAGCTGTAATTTGTAGCTAAGCTGCGCAAATAACTCAATTAGTCTTTGCACTGCCACGCCCATTTGGTCTGACGCCCACCCCCTTCGGCTATTAAGTATAAACATCGCAGCTCGCTGCTAAAGCAGTTTGTCGGCCTCGGGGCGTGTCGGGGTTCGGTGAGGGGCATTTCGCTTGGCGCTAACTTCGTTACACCTTGCAGCAAAGTTTCGAAGCGCGTTGATGAAGAAGTCTATAAAGGTGCGAAGCCCAGCGGCCGCCCCTCACTTCGCATCTCTTCATTCACTGCTCATCTCAGCTCTTTGCCATGCTCTACCCTCTCTCTCTTCCCCTCTATTTCTCTCTCTCTCCGTTTCTCACTCCCACAGATTGCTTGGCTGCACGGCGTTGGCAATTAGAGATGGACTCGGGCCGAGCTACTTGGCGTGCGAGCTTCCTGACGCAAATTTATATTCAGGATCTTTTCGTTTGACACCGATATGTATATTATCTTAGTAGCTATTCGCAGCAGTTGTGAAAATTAATTTATTCGGAAAGAGCAATGTAATTGTTGTGTTTGGAAAAAGTTATAATAAATTGAGTCCGACAACGCGTTGGTGAATAGTTTTAATGGAGTTCATGGCCCGTGCCGTGCCTCACCTCAAAAGAAGGCCCGCGCCCATCTCCAAGGGCAAAGCCGGAAACAAACAAAAACCAACGCTCGACGCTTGAGGGCGCCACAGCAAATGGCAAATAAATAAAAGCAACAACGGCCAAGGCAACAGTCGACGCTGCAACTGTAAAGTAAATTTCAAAATGGCGTGAAAATGTAAGCGAAAACAAAGTTAATTGTTGGCCGCACACCGGCAATCCAAGACACACTTCTGCACACAGTTACATAAGCATGTCCTGCGATCCTGTCTCAAGCGCAGCAAGTTCCCCAATTGCATATGTACATAGCTGAGCCAAAAAGCTACTAAATAGTAATCATAGTCGCAGCGCTTATTTCAGATAGTTGCCTTTAAGCGAAGCAGCTTCAAAGTGGTCTTTAATAACTTCCTGAGCGAGTAATTCCCAAAAACTGCCATGGCATTAATCGGCTGGGAATTGTCTTGTTGTAGTGCCCGACTGGGGATACCCTTCTATACACACACACACACGCTTCCTGCACTTCTTTCCTTAGGTTAACTTCAATGTTTATCGTACGAGCTTTATGACATATTAAGCCAAGTCTCAAAATCGATACCTATCGACCAAAAATGGAAGGAAATTCAACGATCCTATGTTGTTTATGTAGCTTATTTATTTTCCGAGATTTACGCGCTCACATAGAAGGACACGACTAGATGGATTCAGTTCATAATCGCAAAGGAGTTGTTAAAACTTTCCAAAATCCTTAAAGATGCGTGTGTGTACTTAAAACAATTGCTCGATGTTGGTTGTCCTGCTTAGTGCTGTTAATAAGTGTATTTGAAAATAATAAAGATTCTCATTTAACTGACTTTGGACAAAGCTCTCATAGTAAACTTTCACTGAAGTCCTGCTCCATTCGCAGTATATGCAGAAAATTTAATTTTTCATTCTCATAAGCCGGGCCATCAGTGGCCCATTACCAATTAGACCAAACTCAAGCACAATGGCCCGCCAAGGTCAACGGACTGTGGCTGATATTGGGCATTGGATGGTCTGGCCATTAGGCGTTCACTTCGGGCTTAATTAATCATTGCAAAGCGAGCCACAAAAAATAGGATAAAAAAAAAAAAACAGAAAACTGTTAGACATAAATGTGATTCTTTTTTTTATCCTGCCCGGTTCGCCATCGTCCGTTTGCCTTGGCACAATGCTCGTTTCCGGCTGCTCGGCGCAGGGCACACAAATTACTTAAAGATAGAAGAGCTGAAGCGAGGCAATGGCTAAAGAGCTGGCGATGGAGCTGGAGCTGGAGCTGGAGAGGGAGAAGGATCAGAAGCAGGAACGGGCTGATGGCAACCACGCGTTATATCCGTTTCCGTTCAACTTCAACTTTCGCCTCGCCGCATTCAACACTTTGAGCATTGAGTGATGAAGTTTTGCCCGGTTCCTGACCAGGTCTTGCCCTCGCGCTAGCCCTCGCCCTCACCCCTTGCCCATCCTCGCATTGTTACTGTTCCCGCCAGCGTCTCCGGTCGTGTCGCCGGCTTCTGACATAAGGCATAATATTTTTTTTTTTTGCTTTTTTCAGCTGAATCGTACGAAGCGGCGCTTTGGCAAGTGATAAAATGTTTTATGTGCTCGAGTGTCTGATAACAATAAATAACACCATCAGCGAAACCCGACGGACAGGAGACCAGGCGGCCGGGCAACCATACGATCATTGGACCACCGGGGACATGTAAACAAATTGGCGTTGAAGGCCCGTTGACGGGTCGCCATTGTCGGGGGGGCCATGCCCGAGGCATTGATTCTGCGTGGCATCAACTGAAACTTGTGGCAAGTTGTTTGTTTAGGCTTCAGCTGATAACCCCGCACCGCTTATCCGGCTGAACCCTAGCCCCATTGTTTTTCTTACGCTCAATTTAGCTTGGGCCTATTTGCATTTTAATGATGAATTGTAATCAACATCAATTTGCGGCCTTCGCTCTGCCTATTAATCATCACGCCCATTGTGTGCTGTCCTTTCTTTAATACACAAGACTAGCTGACTAAATCTACGCTCCCGCCCAATAACCTTGGAAAAGTGCTTGGATTGGAGCTAATTTGTTTATAACTCTTAACATATATTGAAGCGCAACAGCTTAAGCCGATTAATTCCAGTATTTTCTAATATATTAACCCAGGAACAGCCTCAGACCGGAACTTGGCCATGTTAACTAAAACTTGTACCATTCTCCCAGGCGTGCACGGAGAACGGATTAAAAATTGAAAGATCTCTTGAAACTGAATATAATAATAATAATAATTACAAACATTCAAAGAGATGTCAAGTAAATAGTCTGATTCCATAAAGGAATATACCTTTTATGCAAATTTATAATTATTCTTATTAACAAAACAGCTAGTTTTAACTTTACTTGAACAAACTATAAACTATTGAGCTCACCTCTCAAAAATTAAATTCTAAATAAAATAAACTCAATTTTATTATAGAACAAACAGAAAATATATATTCTTCATTTAGCCTTATCGCATTTTAGCTGTTGTCTAGTGAAATTCCAAGGAGAGAAAATGTATTTTTAAGATTTAGAAATAGCATTAAAGTTCCCATTAAATTGTTTAGTAGGAAAAACTATTCAAAGATACAGATAGAAGTGCACGCTAAGAAGGAGCTGAGATTCTACCTTTAACTATGAAAACTATTTTTAATCGGATTCTCATTTACTTAAACTTATTTTCCACTTTTTTTCAGTTCCTTAAAGACCTATGAAAAATGTCGTTTGGAACAGGTAGGGCGCCTTAATTTAACTTAAAGCGGCGAAAGCCGGGTAATATTCGCTAGTGCAAGGTAATTCAATACGATAGCAATAAGGGTAATACTTACGGGCATTCACTTTCTATTTGCTCCTGCTGGATAATAAAAGTTCAAGACGCTCTTTGTGTTCCAAAGATGTCATTCCCTTAACACCTGAGCTATCAGCTTTACTTGTTGATTGCTTTATTCCCGGCCCGTTGCGTGCTCCTCCCGTGTCCTGTACCTTTATGGCAGCCGCCTTAATTAGCGCACTGCTCACTTGGAAGACGGCATCTATCAGCCGATGGATAGGCTTGTCAACAACAACGCCCTGTTTGCTTGTAGCCAGTTAAGGCAAGCAGCCCTTCTTTTCCAGCTCCTGTCCCTGTACTACCTTTGGGCGTCACTTGACTTTGATGTAGCCCAGCGGCTGTCTGCAGCTAGAGCTGGAGCTGGAGTAAGCGATGAAAATTCTGACAAGGACAGGGTACAAGGCGTCGTCAACGTCGCGTTGCATTTCTTGCAATTGAAAACGAAGTCGCATCTTTGCCCATTTTTTTGTCCCTTAGCCGTCTGGAGTCTCTGTATGTGTGTGTGTGTGTCTCCTGGCAGCAGTTGCCGTGTTTCAAGTTGGGAAATAGCAAAAAGGCGTTGATATTTTAGAGCGCAGATGGAGGATTGTCTAAGTGGGCCGAGAGGGTGTGCCAAGCAAATATGCTCACGTTGCAGACACATTTGACAGAGACATCGCTCGAATTTCTGGCATCAATGCGCAGCCAGCAGCCAGCGGGCGGGACAGCAGCAGCCTTTTTATTTCAGTGAAAATTGACAAAATCGCAGTCAAAGCAGTCGAAGTGTGTAGCTACTTAAACTCAACTGTGTTACTGTGCCTCGGATGCACACGCATGTCTATCCAGTGGAACATGTAAGCCAGCCCAGGAATTCAACTGAGCAGGAAGAGAGCGTTGCATACATAGTATATCAACGTGAGCACCCCGTTGAAAAGTAGTGGAAGAAGTCTCTTGCGACATTGCTGGCATCGTCTCATATCAAAATTTGATACAAGTCTCCTCTTGCTTGACTCTGTTAAGCACTTGTCTTGGGATTCGTCTGGGAGGTCTTTCTGCTTGATAAGCCAACAAAGTTTTCTTGAAGAACTCTTTTGATTCCTAAATTAATAAAAGGACATCAATTTAGTTCATTAAATGTATTTAAGTTGTGCCTCTAACTATTTAATTTTGATTAAGACTTAAAGGTTTAAGCACGTTGCGTGTACATCAGCGCATATGTTTAAAGCTCAAAGGATTATAATTCTCTCTATGTACGACTGTCTATAAAAACTCATTGATAACATCTCATTAAGGCCTGCTTTACTTAACTGGTGTCTGCTGGGCAACTGTAAGTGATACCAAGCAAGTGTGGTAAGGTGCCTGCCGATTCGGATCAAATATCCAATTATGCCCCAGCCCTACAGATTAATTCAATAAAATGCAACTGTTGTTAAAGCTTTAAAGCAACGCGACCGAAAATCGACTGCCTTAATTTTCTCTCACACCGTTTTATCACAAATTCATATTTTAAATAAATTTCCGGACGTGCGCGCAATGTTTTCTTTAAGTAAGTAAAATAGAGTAAACAAGTGAAAGGCTCTAGTCGGGAGTTTCCGTTCAGTTACCCTGAACCCATTCAAAATGGGTAAAAGGAGTGTAATGTATTTGTGCTAATGCATAAAGTAAATATATATCCCCATAAAGTAAATATAACTGCGATTGTATTGTTGTTGTTTTTGGAAGAGGATTCAGGGTATCCCCAAGTCGGAAACTTCCGAGTAGAGCCTCTTATTAGATTTTCACAAAGAATCTTCATATACATTATGTTTTCTTGTATCCTGCACAGATCTTAAATATTTTATTTGTTGAATAGAGAGACTGACTGACGTCAGTCCTATCCCTTGTCCTAAGTATACAGCTTTGGGAATATGATGTACATGTACAGGATGTATAGTACAGCGTGTCTCCAAGTCGAACACACTTGCGCTTTGATTTGCTTTGTCCAGCTCTAATTTATTATTTGTATACCCAGTACCTTTGTATATGGGATAAACGGGTATATGTGTATCAGATCAGACAATTGATTGAACGCGATATTGGAAACGATAAGAAAAGATATATTCACATATATCATATCAATGAGCTACTATTTTATTTCGAGATTTTTTCGTATATCCATAAGTATCAGTAAATATTGATTTTGAAACAGGGCTGTTTAAGCAACTCTCGATGATCATTCTGACTAGGGACATCAAATGTTTACCTACTTTCAGGGTGAAAAGCTACTTTAAACAGAATTTAAGCTCAAATAACATGCAACATTGTTTGTGGGTTAGATGTCAGGTCCGGTCAAGCGAATCAGGACAGTTGCTTTGGGGCGTCGGGAGTACCCAGGGATTGGCCTTGTTGTCCCATCGATTTCCATTTCCGGCTCATATGCTTGCAGTTGCCCCCGATAAGAGGAAGAATCGGGCGCGCCTGGCTGCCCTGCCCTGCATGACAGAGGCCATGCCCAGGCTGGAGGCAGGTAAAGAGGCATGCGCGTAATAAAGACGGCTCCGCAACGAAGACTCGCGTATGAAACAAAGAATTTGGCGCAGCATAAAAAAAAAAATGAAAACTTACAACTTTTTATTTTACAAGTTTACCTGTTGTTGTTTTTGTTGTTGCTGCTGCTTTTATTTACCCAGCGGCTTTTCATTTGGGCGCGCCGAAAGCGCTGCTTTAAAATTAACTCGAGACAGTGAAGCGGCTCGACCTTCTGCCCGCCCCGCCGCCGTTGGCCCATTCAGCTGCTGCTGCTGCTGCTGCTGCCCTTTCCGCACGCTGAATGCGCACTTAATGAGCGTTTAATTGGCTCAGTGTTTACAAGGTGCCTTGACAGGGGGGTGGATGGGGCGATGGAAATGCCAGAATGCCAGGTCTGTAGGGTCTGTAGGGTCTGTGGGGTCTGTGGGGCTTGTGGGGTCTATGGGGCTTGTGAGGTGGGTTTTGCCGCAATTCGGTCGCCAGTTCGAGTTGATTGAATTTCTTGTAAAACTTTTTAATTGCATCCCATTGTTGTGATCGGCTAAATAAATGTTTGTTGCACTTAAATTGTTAAATTGTTCAAATGGTAAATTGTTAAAAAAAAAGAAGTAAATTGTTACATTGTTCCGCTGGCAAATTGTTGTTGTTTATGTGTTCATGTTTGGCCGGGCAGTTGGATTTTTCTGCGATGCCTTGTACATAAACGCGCGCAAAACGCGTGTAAATCGCGCGCAGCTTTCGCGTTTTCATTTCGCAAATTGTTTTCGCTTGGCTATCAAAGCCATAAAAAACACACACACACACACACAAAAACAACAACAATAGCGGCAAGGACTACAAAGCAAACCGAAACACGTTTCAGATTTGTACGACCCCCCCGTTCCCCGTTTGACCTACCCGGCTTCAGCGCCCCATCTCAAGTCGCCAGCCCCCTGCTCGGACGGTTTAGTCCTGTGTTCATGATTTTATTTTCAAATGCTGCAGCATTTTATGTGGCCATTAAAATATTTTATTGCTCTTGGCGTAAATTTAAGCAACAATAAAATAAAACAAATAACAGTGCTCTCACAGGGAGTGCCTGACTACCAGATACCCTGACCGCGCCAAACATTCTACAGCCCCATTTTATTAGAAATGCGGGCTTGATTAGCTTCGGTATATATGGTCCGAACTTAATGCATTTTTCAGGGCTTACCTAGCCTGTCCATAGCATGTTCATATCTAGGCATATTTTAAATTTGGGGAAATGTTCTGGAGGGGTAATTACCAACGACAGTCCACATAACGATTTTAGTGTCTCACAAAAAAAGATTTTAATATCGATCCTTATCGATTTCATGGAAAAACTTGAAAAAAATATGACTCAATCGACCTGGCCTTAAGTGGCCTTATGTGGAAGGAGATGCATACTTTTGCCTGTTTCATACAATTGCACAAAACTAATATACCCGTTGATTCCAGTTTCGATGGATTCAGTATGAAGAGGCGCAACAACAACTGAAATGCGAATAAGAAGTTGAGAGCTGAAGAGGATGACGAAGAAGCTGAACGTGAGTCAACCTCAAACCCATCCCAAAACATAAGTAAAAACAACTCAGTTTTTCCTTAACCCAACACTCATTCCCCAGCTTAACAATTTTCCAAGGGCTTGATTTGTGCCTCGTTTCATTTCGTTTCGTTTTGTTTTTCTTCAGTGAAAATTTAATTTGCATTTACGCATAAAATGCCGCTACCCAACTTACGTTCAGACCAGAACCAGGGCCCACACCAGAACCTGTACCGCGTTCCACAGCCAGCATCCTGGTTCCAGGATAGCTCCGTCGCTGAAAGCTCAGCCGCTGGTGCAGCTTGCCCCACAGCAGTTTTTTTTTTTTTTTGGCTTTGGCAGCCCGCAAGATTGACTCACACCTATGCATGTGTATATGCTGTGTGTGTTTATGTCTGTGTATTGATGGGTGTTACATATTCTGCGTGGGCTATGCATGGTAGCAGCTGTTTTCGAACCACCCCCACGTCTGCCGCCCCATTCCCTGCAATGGCGCAACTGAACTCAACCTGCTTTGGGTCTGTGAGTCCACAGCTTGTGTCCGTCTTCCTTTTTTTATTGTGGAATGCCACGCATATTAATGACATTCCATTGATTTACTTGCGCCAACGGATTGGTTTTTGTGATTCTTTTCTGGCGTTACTTAAAATTTAAAAATTTGAAATCTTTAAACTTTATTATGCTACAATTTCTACAGTAAAGTTAATCTTATTAAATTTTATTCAAATTATCTATATCATTATTATTTCAATAATAATCATGAATTAATCATTATTATTGTTTATTATTTATTGGTATTATACGTATTATTACCAGATATCATGATACCATATATGTATTCTGTCCTGGCATTCTAGCTCGGGTCCTCGTTGTTCAGTTGCCCCTTTGCCCTCTCTCTCTCTCTCTCTCTCTCTCTCTATCTCTCTCTCTATCTGGTTTTATAACGTTTTGACAATTACATTAGTTTAATCTAAATTAAATTCAGTAAGAAACCATTTCACGTTTATGTTCTAGCTTTTAAATGTAACAGCTCATCCCTCTGCATTAAGCTTTGATTATTTGACAAAGCGTGGCCTCTATATATACCCTTCCTTTCAAGGTATAGCCAAAATTTCTATCTGATTCTTGAATAAAACTAAATATTGTGACTAAAAATTAAAATATAATACTAGGAGAGACAGCGGCTTAATATTTTCAATAAAGCATTAACAGTTACGGAATTGTTAATTGAATTGTAGACTTCTCTTCTGCTCTTTACTCTAATTCAGTAGTGTCAAAGGTAGAGTTTATGTTTGCCTAGCCAAGTTAATGTGCAATATTTTTATATTGCTCTGTTACAGTCTTCTGTTATTGTCTTTTCTACCTATATGCGTTCATAAACTCATATATGTAAATTTTAAGCCCAACGTAATTTAACAGACTCAAGTACAGCTTTGCACACCCAACTTGGCAGTATTTATCTTTAATAAGGTAAAAGCCCTTCGCTCTATTTGTGGTAATTTATTAGCTTGCCAGTTGGTAGACAGCTCTCTCTCTCTCTCTGTCTCTATTTGTTTTTCTCTTGCCTCTCTTTCTCATGTAACTGCTGTTGCTGCCTTTGGCAGGTTGCAAGCTGATTGTTTTTGTTCTTCTTGCATATTTCTTATCATTTAACGTTTTTTTATTCATTCCAGACTGAAGTGTTTCAACAACTAGCTGCAGTCAGGATGTAAGACCAAAATGAGCATTGAAAATAAAATCAGCAAAGAACAATTCAATAGCTCAATATATTGAAATATTCGAAACATAGTTTTTTTCCAACAGATATTTTATCTTTTAAGCATATATATATATATGTAGGGCACTCGCATTGTTAAAAAGTCGCTGAATACTGTATTGTTTACCTAAGCTTCAATTGTTTATCAATCTGCATGTATTGTTCTTCTGACGGAACAGGTGCTATTTCTTAGGCATTTATTGATAACATTTGATGTGTTATGTAAGCATACCAAACTCACAGGAGGTTTTCTTACATCACCAAGCTCTAAAAGTGGCTTTACGCACACACACACACACACATATACATACAAGAAAATACACGCACAAACATTCAGTTTAGCAATTCAATTTATGCAGGATAAAAAGCTTCTACGTCTTGTGGGTTGGCGGCGGACAGGAGCGATATATTCTATAACTTTTGAAATTTGCGCTATTTGCGAATTGCAAACAAATGACAAGCACCTTTGAGTCGACGAAATTTGTTATAAATAAATAAAAAGCTATTAGGATTTAAGAGGTATGCGATGACATTGGTCTGTGGGGAGCAGAGCCTAACACGGCGCTCAGAGCTGGTGGCGAAGGTGTACTTAGGTCAAGCCCGGAGCATTAAATTGCTGTCAACATGCCATAGGACGTGGCTGGCGGTGCTGCTGGCCTGGTTGGGTCGGCTGGGTATGGTCTGACCTGATGAACTTTGCGATTGGCAAAAATAGGTAACAAAAGGAGGCGGGCACAAAAGAAAATTCAACGTTTTATTGAAGTGGACGGACGCAAGTCGCGTCGCACTCGCAAATTTGCAAATGAAGTGCGACGAAATGTAAAATGGAATTGGATTCGTAGCCTCTGACTGCTAATGAAATGCGATAAAATGTCATCCAGCCGTAATAATGCTGACAGCCGCTGCCCCCGCACAGAGAACGTGGTTGCCGTTGGGTAACCGTTGAGCTTGCTGGATGGGACTACCCATTCAATTCCATGCCATGCATCCCAGCCATTGATCGATTTAATTTCAAGTGCTGTTTTGTCGTTTCGATTTGATGTTCGCTCGGATTTGGCGTCGATTGTGCGGAAATTAGTTGACGTTTACCAAACTGAAATCAAACTGCGATTCCAATTGCGTTTTCATGACGCCGCGGGACACTCCAACACTCACAGCTAGCAACATTGTAGTCAAACCCAACACGAAGCTCCCATCTGTTACATCCGATACTGGAAAATAATTGAAGCTATTGGTTTATGATATTTGATTGAGTTACGTTTAAAGCAATAGGTTGCTATTGGATTACTATCTTTTATGGATCTCTTTGCAAAATCAGAACATGAAAATAAATTACATTTTCAGCTTTCTGTGAACAGTGTCAATTTCAGCTTTGAGCCATTTTTTTTTTTTTGTACACCTACGGTTAATTTTAAAATCCATATTGGAATTTACATAAAACGAATTCAAAGGGAACTAAATTCAAACTAAAATTAATAATTCAGTGAGCCCCTTTGGCTTTAAAAAAAAAACAAAATAGTATTCGAATTGAATGCTAAATTGCAGTTGAAAGTCTGTCTAAACAGATTTAATATAATTCAATATAGGAAATGGAGAAACTGTCAATGCATGTACGATATTTACAACATTTACTGGCAGAAAATTCTATACACCGAAGTAATTCAAAAATGCATTTCCCGCAGTGGGGCCTAAAGTCAGAAGAAGCAATAGGCAGGTGGAAGGATGCTTGTGTGTGAACTCCCACTTAAACTCGAAAGACAAACATATGTGAAAAAAAAGAAAAATATGTAAAATTGTTGTCACTGTGTGACTTATGGGGTTCGGTGTCTTCCGGATCGGAGCCAAGTGGGCGAAGTGGCACTGACAAAAACAAGGACTAATTTGTGCAACAAACTCGCTGCAATCGAGCCGAGAAATGTAAATCAAAACTTGGCCGAGTAGCTTGCTAATTAGATTAAGACCAGGACCAAGAGTAAGAGCAAGCGAAAGACCAGAGCCAGGACCAAAAACCAACTGTAGCCGGAGCAGCAAAAAGCAGAGCAAGCTCAGTGTAACACAGTGCAACACAAGGATGCATTGCTGTTGACAATTTGGCTGAAGCTTTTTGTTGCCGCATGCATATTTTTGACTGGGCGCCAAGTGGCAAGATTGTCGTCCTGCTGCGAGACGCAGGTCGCGGGCTTGTTGATGCTGCTGTTGTCGCTGCTGCGCTTAATTATTTCCTTGGCCGGCAATCAACAATCAGCATAATTCTGACACGCCCACTTGGGGGCGTCTGGGTAATGAAAAATGAGCAAAGTTTCAGTCAGCGATTTCGCATCCAAAAAGTTCAAGGAGGAACTCAGCTAACAGTCTTGGCAATGCGCCCGAGCAGGCGCAGCCGCCATCGCCATCTTATTTCCATTTGTGGGCGGCGGATGAGCAGGCGTTGCAGCTGATCCTTGTTCATGGCTTGACATCATCAATGCTCCACTTAATCCATTAAATGGCAGCTAGCAGCCAAATTGCCTCACAATGTCACATGTGCCAGATATCTGACAGAATAAAGTCCATATATCTGTATACTGGCTGAACAGAGAGCATCACACAGCCGTAAGATCTTATAAACAGAAGTTCTGTTTGACGATGAGTTTTTGGAATATTCGACCAGCACTTTTGAATGAAAAACAGCAGAAACAATGCAGCTCTGTGAGTGGGCTTTGCAAACTGCGTGGCTAAGGTAACATATTCCAGCTCAAATGCTTGTTTAACTAATTTGTTTTTATTCACAATGAAGTAGCCAAAATAATATGTTAAAATACAACAAAGAAAACCAAAATGAATGCGGGCCAACAATAATAATAATATTGTTCTTTTGTTTCGTCAACTACAATGCTCTTAGTACATAGTACTATATTGTTTGACAGGCCCCAAGCAGTCCATTTGGTTTAATTCAAATTAGAAAACTACAGTTTAATAAGAATTTAATATTTTTTTGCTATTTAGTACATGCTCGCGTGCGTAGTACATCTGTCTGCAGTTGGCGCGAATCACACCAGCAAGAGAGGCCCATGAGTAAATTATGAAAAAGTGAATACATGCGACGAGATAGCGGAATGAATTTACCAGATCAACAAATAGAAAGGGTGAAGTGCACAGAGGCCGTAGAATACAGCTCCTTTGAGAGCTTCTGTCTGCCGCAGGAAGGCAGCACCAACAAGAGAAAAGGTGACTAAAACTAACTACAACGCAAAAAGCGAGCCTGAAAAAATAGTTATTGCGAACTCGCACAGATGCTGTGCTGTGCTGGCTAAACTAATTGAAGAGAAGAGGCTGATGAAAGTGCTTGTAACGAAAATCAACTTTTGCTTGACGGAACGGTCACAATGCAAGTGGCAAGAACGGTGGACGAACGAGAGCATTGGACAAGGGACGGCAAGACTTGTATCCAATATCAAAGGACATGAATATGTTTGCCATTACTTGAATTCCAGAGGCAAGATCACAAAGCTATCTGCGGATATGGGCCCGGATATGCAATTACATTTGATCAGCTTAATGACATAGCCAGAATGAGCAAGAGCTGTGTTAAAAATGACGCCGTTGCGAATGAAAATATCGTGTCTTGCATATATGCTTATTTGCCGCTTTTAATTTAGGCGTGGCTTCAAGCTTTCTCTTTTAAAAGTCAACGAATGCAGTCGCATTAGATTGGATTACAAATTATAAAGTTCAGTTTTTCACGTGGGCGTAATAAGCCCACGCGGCGTGAGAAGCAGTAGACATTCCCACCATGCCATCTAGTCATAAAAATATCATTTTCATAATTTTGTATAACACAGATTCCTTGTATTCGAAGTCGGGTCGCCAAGTTATGTTCTCACTTTGCTTCGTCCTAATCCACATCGCATTTTCCAATTGCTCTTGAGTATATGAATATAGAAAATTTATTTTGGCAAACTTATAAGAGACTGCAGACTGATGCCCGCCAATGACACCATAAACAAAATAAGCCACATGGGGTACATAAACAACCGTAACACACAGGTGTACACGGGGCTGGACAACACTTTCCCTGGCCATGGTCTATGCTTAAATTTCGATTTCGAATGGCAAAAACTGCCTAATTTATGGGCATGGCCAACACTTTGGCTCAGCTGCTTTGATAGTTGTCTTTAAACGACCTCTTACACACACTGTGTGTGCGTGTGTGTGTTGCATTGAGCAGACCTTCAACTATCGATCTCACTTAAGCCCAGGCACATGGCCCATATGCAAACTGGCAATAAAATTTAAATATTTTGCATATAAATCAAATCGATGGGAAATTTCGGTACAAAGCCAAGAGCCCAAAGCCCGCACGAATCGTACCCAAGCGTCCCAGCGGTATCATGCACTACACATACATACACACACACGCACACACACACGCACACACACATATACACACCCGCTACAGTAGAAGTCTGCAGTTGTGACTACCGATAGCCAAGTGTGGACTGGATGTGTCCTGCTGCATACGTGCGCCTGTCACTTGCCACTTGCGACTTGCCACTTGCCACTTGCCGTGCGAGCCAAAGTCAAAGCGTCGGTGCTGAAAGGACCCGTTTCCGTTTTGTCAACCTGAGAATCTCGAATAGAGCTTACAGCTGGGAGGCGGAGGACTAAGTGAAAGGGCACTTGGTCGGTTTAGCTAAGTGTTTTCTTGGTTGTTTCAGTTGCTCGTGAGTGCAAGAGTCCATGTCGGTTGGCTGACATAAATTGTGAGGGCTTGAGCACTTGGTGTAGCACTGGGCCAAATAAGCGATCAGCTCGAGAATCTAGATTATATAGCTCGAATGTAGATGACAAGTTATAAATAGCCGAGTCTCTAAGAACAAACTTCCAGAAATCATGCGTATTAATCCAAAAAACTTTTTTGAATCGAATCGAAGGTGTTTCACATCGGCGAATGTTTATCAAATTTCATTCGTTTACAGTAGAACTATTCAATCATTATTATTTTTATTCAACGCAAAAGCCAAAGCTTTAAAGCTATTTTAAAATGGATTTTGCTACTGGTAAGCAAAATATTGGAATCCCCAGCTCGAAACGGTTCTTGCTGGAAATAAACACGGGTATTATCGAAAGATTTGCATAGAAACAAACCTTTATCGATATAGGTAAAGGTACCTGAATAGAGATACAATTATTGGGGGCAACATTTGCCCGACTCTCTGACAATGTCGAACTTAGAACTGTGGCGAGGGGCAAAACGGAAGTTTGTTGTCCTGCTGTCTACTGTCGACTGCCTGCTGCATCTCGTGCATGTCTTGTGCACTTTTGGTTATATTTATTACACAATTCCAATAAATAACATTTCGTAGGGCTTCCTGTCACTGCCTGGCCACTGGCATTACTGCGGCTGCTGACGACGATTGCTGACTGCCGACTGCCGACTGCAGCTTGTTGCCGGCACAAGGACAAGGACAACAATTTCTTTATGGTATTTATAAGGACATCGTCAGCTCGTCATCGTTTGCGCTTGACAGAGGCAAATTTTATTTACGACTACTATGCAAAGGATTCGCTTGCAATGGACGCGCATATGTATTTAAATGCCTGCGGGCTGTGCACACACAGATACATATGCACACACAGATACATATGCAGCGGTATTGTCAGATACAAATGTAGTTGCAAATGTGGGTGTTTCACACGGGAATACATACTCGCATATTGCAAATATGTACGTGCATATCTACTCGTATATATGTGGGAACATAAGGTTTAATTCTCGCCAAAAATCGGCTCCTTTTCGATACCTTAAAATATTTCACTGCCAATTCGAATATAATTATTAAGTATGTGGGAATTACAATTTATTGCGTTGCGTTATTTAAAAATATGTTGCGAATTTTTGAGGCAGGATAAAGAGTGTCGCATACAGGTAAATCATAATAAAGAACATTAAAAAAAAGCTCATGAATTACAAAATCAAGCAATTGGCAATTTATCTAGTCTAAGCAAATTAAGCGTATCTTAAAACGAGGAAGCAAATTTTAAAATTCACATTTCTCTCAATACACGATTGCGATAGCCCACGCATGCTGTTAATAATTTGGGAAATTATAAAAATGCAGTTTTTAAATTTGGCGTTTCAATCAAATTCATAACATTTTAAAATTTCAACGTGCACGCATTTTAATCTAGAAAAGCAAACGGAAGCAATAACCCAATTAAAATTGAACATTCATCTTTGATTTGACCCATACTTAAGGGTCGCTGGTTAATTCGAATTGGATTTCAAACAATCGCATAGGAGATAAATTCAATTAAATTATAATTTTTAGTTTTTCTACCTGCCTTGAAAACGAAAATACCCAGGTGAAAGTATACCCCAAGCCATTTGCAAATGATGCTAATTTTCTATAATCATGAAGCATCTCCGGCTCCATAGTTTCTCGAACACCATATGCTGAAAGAGTTTATTAGAGTTGCGATATCTTCTTCGAAATATCAGTCGTATAGAGATTGGAATAAATTCATTTTGCATTTATAAAAGGAAACTCAGAGTTGGTCAACTCCGACTGGGCCAATCTAACTTGTTGTTTTCTTAGTTTTAGCTGACATAGAAAAATCAGATCTTTAGTATGCCAAATTAAAACAAGTATAATTGTTATGTGTAAATGTATACAAAAATCAGAGGAACGAAGTATGTATATACATATATTCTTGCTCAGTTCATATGTTTCGATCTTAAGTTGTCGCTAGCCCGTTTCCATGAAATTGCTAGAAATGAAAACAAAGTCCTGCATTTTGAGCAAATCGCTCAATTGATAAGACCGGGAAACACAAACTTCGCTATATTCAATGCTAAACTTTTCGGATACCTTGTTTTAGATATATAGTCCTTGGCTTTGCTAAAGTACTTGCCCTTAGCTTTGCCTAAATTTCATTAAGATCGGACAACAAACATCGAGTTAAATCACGATAGAATTTCCTAAAAGAAGATGCAGCGCAGCCGCAGCGTAAACTGAGTATTGGAGGAAGCTAGAATATTTTTGTGACGTCAGCTCAGCGCACTCCTGACTAGAGCAATCTTAGTTGGTTATTAAAGCTGGGGAGCTTTAACAGTATGATTATTTACTTTGAATGCTTCATACCTATGCCATGCGCTGTTTTTACGCACTTATTGATTTCATTGGGTGCCAGGCATTTTATTGATTCATCAGTGCAACGAAATGTGCATGGCTCTAGCCAGTTTGTTGGTGTTTGGGTGTGTGCGGGTGTGTGTGTGTGTGCGGGTGTGTGCGAGTATGCACGTTTGCACGTTTGCTGGGCAGAAGTGCACGTTGCTTGCTATGCAAACTTTGGCTGTTGCTGGCTCTGCTGCTGTTGCCTTTAATCAAATATCAATAACGCTTCCGAGCCAGGACGAGCTGCTAGGATATTTATGTGTCCATGATTATGTTTAATGTGCTTTTTCTTCAATTCCTGCACGTTCGTGTGCAGGCAACTTTTCGTCTTTGGTGGCTTTAACTTTTGCCATTGTGTGTGGCACGCAAAATGCAAAGCGCAATTGTGCGCCTGCCCCTGGAGCTACCCCCTACCCCCTGCCAGTGGAACATCCGAGGGCTGCATATAATGGAATATAATAGTGAATTTATTTGATTTACATACGAATGAATGTGCATCATAAATGCAAACTGCACTTATGCATGCAATGTGTTTAAGTTTCTCACCCTCTCTTTCGCACTCGCGCGCTCTCTCACTCTCTCTTTCTCTAGCTCTGTCTCAGAGTAAACTTTAACAAATTGAGCAATAATAGCATCAAAATATAGAATATATTTGTCGATAGGCTGGACATTCTCCGAGTAAGCTAAATATGTCACTATCCGACACAACTTGATGTTTTTTTAATTCTCACTCCCATGTTAAAATATAATGTGCTGTGTTATCCCAAGCAATTCCAGTCATGCCTCATCCACTCTATTAAACAGCACATTATTCACAACGACATATTATTTGTCTTAAGTCAAATTTCTTATTACGTATGTTCTGTAATGGGCACATTCATATGCACATACAGACACTTGATTGAGCTCCTCTAGAGATTCCATAACACTTGGTCCTGGGCTTATTGGCATGTATGCCAAGTTGCTGACAAGATTAGAAGAGTACTCCCACCTGACTCTTTCAAAAGTGCAGTAAAATATGTCAAAATATCAGTGTATTTCAGTTGTCTATGCAACGTAACGTATAACGTAAGAGTAAATTAAATACGCATTACGTGACGAAATGAAAATGCATTCAGAACTCTTAACGCATTCTCGTTCTGACAATTGCGTTGTGGCTGCTGAAGCCATTAAATCGAATAGAATCGAATCGAATCGAAATCGAATAACAAATGTCATCCATTTCAGATGAGATCCAATATTCAAATGTGTCACAATATCGTTATCGTTATCGGACGTATGTGTGTATGTATGTGCATGCATACAATTGACATCAATCCCATTTTCATTTCCATTTCCATTCCGATTCCGATTCACATTCCATTCCCACACCCATTTGTATTCCTTTTGGCCGTTGCACCCATCTCTACTGGCCAATGTCACAAATTAAAGTTTATTTTCAGACAATTTTTATTTAAAGGTCTCTCGCAGCGAGCAGCAGCTGAAACAGAATCCGGCAAACACAGACGGACTGTAGAGGGGCGAGGTTGAAAAGAGGGACAGAGTACTGGGTGGGACAGAGAAGCGGAATATGGATAAACAAACATTCAGCGAGCTGGACAGGATCGGGGCCAGGCGCAGCCTTGTTTGTGCCTTCCACTGCTTTTGGTTATTGTTGTTGTTGTTGCTGTTGGAGTTGCTGGTGTTGTTCCAGTTGTTGTTGTCACATTTATGCTCACTTAATGGCAGCGACAATCGACCAACGAATGTTCCTTAGCCTTGGCCGGCAGCGTGTTGGCCCTGGCCTCGGTCTCGGTCTCGGTCTCGGCCTCGGCTTCGGCAACGCACACAATGCGGAATAATAAAAACAATAACGAGTACAACAACAACGATAATAACAATAACAACAACAACAACAACTACAACAAGAGGAACAACATGAAAACAACAACAGCCACATATGGCTGAACCTTCGATTTCCGTCAGCCGCTTTTCCGCCACCTCGCATGAGCAACACATTTTCCGCATCATTCTGGCCTGCCAACTCTTTTGGTCATTTTTGGTTGGGAGCATATTGAAAAATTGTTGTTGTAGGAAAAAGCCATTTGGCTATTGTTTGTCATACTTGCCCGTCCCCCGCCTACCGCCGATCCCATTTCGCCCGAATATTCTCCTCATCCTTATCGATAACCCGTCTGCCCACTGCGGTGGATTTTCAATAAATGACTTACATCGCGACCTAACTGCTGTCCATGTTCATGTGTGTGACCGGCAACAGGGCAACGGGGATGGGAGGGGCCTGTGCTTTTCCAATCCAATGAAACATCCAGCTGGGGGATGCTGTTGGACCTGGCATTTGTTTGTGCTTTTAACGAGCACAGCTGCGTATAGCACGCGAAAATCGCTTTTAAAAATAATAACAATGTTGTTTGGACTTTGCACTGTCTCCCGCCTGACGATTACAATGATGATGACCATAATGAAGAGGATGATGATAATGTTGTCGATGACAATGACTACAACGCTGTGGATAACGATAGGACAGTTTAAAATGCAGCTAATTCCTTTAAAACACTTTTACTCTGTGCTAGACCATATTTTAGACTTTATGTATACTAGACTAAGCAACTAAGTAACTCTAAGTAGGAAAGTTTAATCTTATGTTTCACACAAACAGTTTGATAGGCTCTGAACTTATTTAGCTTAATTTGCTTTCGTTTTGTTTTTTCCAATAAAAAGCCTCGAAAATAAATGTAATTTAAATACAACTTTACTTAACATTTGAAAAGTGTTCATTCTCAATTTTCAAAAATAAATTGGAAGCCAATATAGGAATACAGATTTTAGCAATATTAATGTATTCCTCATTGCAAATTGGACTGCATTTTTTCATTAAGTCAATCAACATTTTGTGACTGAAAATGGGTACGACTTTCGATTCAGCATCCAGCTGCGGATGGACAAAACTTGCTTGTTCACTATGCATTCAATTAAATTTAAAGTTGTCATGTGCCTTAGCTGCAGGATAAACCGCAGCTGTCATTGCAGCGCTTTTGACATTTAGATAAAAGTAAAATGTATAAAATTGATATGACCCATGTGGCTTACAGGGTACAGGGTATAGGATACAACAAACACTTTCTGCACACAATCGATTGTTATTATTCCCCCTAACTGCTCTCTTTCTCTTTCCCTATATCTCCCGTTTTCCCTCTCGCTCTGGCGCTGCTCTTTTTGTTGGCTAATGAAAACGTTTGGTCGGCAAATGGAGTGCGAGTAGTTATTAAAATATTTTTCCATGTGTGCCTGTCCATGACATTTACAGGCACTTCGACAAGCAGCCATTACACACCCACACACACACACACACACGCACATTCACACATACACATACACACACATACGCACATATGCACAGATACAGCTTAAACTGATGAGATGTACGGGACATTTGTAGGTTTGTAGCAAATGCCTATGCCTGATGAAATTTGGGCACACTTGGAGTTTGGATTTCCGGTTTGGTATCGTGTGGAGGAGTGCCCATTACACAGCAAGATTGGGCAGTGTTGTTCTGTGTTTGCTTTAAAGTGCAGCCTGTTTACCTGAGCATTCGCTTCTGTGTATATGTATATGTGTGCATGTGTGTGTGTGTGCGTATGCCTTGTGTTTGTGAGCCCGCATAATTGACGCGCTGCATGTGTCCGAGTCAGTCCGACAATATTAATGCCCTGGGCCCAAGCATGCTGTGCTGGGACTGTTTGCTTTGAGTCTCCGATTGCTACTCTACGCATTCATTTGGCTCAGTTTAGTTCAGTTCAATTCCGCATTCGAAGCCTCTTATGTGGTTTTTGAGCTGATTTTAATTAACGGATTTAAAGCCTTTGCTTGTCATTTACAGGTATTGCTGCATTAACATAGGCACACACACAAGGAAACACCGTACTGTGGCCAATTTCTCCTGAATGAGTGTATGCATCTGCTCTATTTTGTATACAATCCTCGCATAGACATTTTTCACACATTTTAGAAAATTCAGCTACATAAAACAAAATAATGCGCCCATTTTCGAACTACGGGATGGATTTTCCAAAGTCGGCAAAGTACGTGCCCTAAATTTTATAATGTTAATCATTGAAAATATGCGTTGAGCCGATCAAATGAGAATTAAACCTTTTCTCATTCTATGTTTGACAACTTGTTTCCACTTATGGAAGTGGCTTTTCCAATAAGTGTGAATTGCATCATCATGAGCCAGACAGCTGACAGACAGACATTTATTTTGGCAGACTACTTACCAATAATATTATTCCTTGAATGAGTACTCGTGCGTATGAGTTTTCTTAAATGAATGAATCTTCCAAAATATATAATACTGTTGTAGAGCCTATAATAAATTGAAAAACGTTTAGCGTAGACTCCTTGTGAATCATAATAATTTGTCTTACAATTTGCTGTTATTGTTAATTGTTGTCACAAAAAATCCACATGGAAGATAATCGCTCGTCCAGCAATGACAAGTTCGGAATATTTTTCGCAGCCTTTGAAGTACATATTAATTAAGGTCTCTTTCCATATAATCATGTTGCCTGCAACAAAGTCTCTTTTCATTTAAATGTTATAGAATTATAAATCAACTGACATCGAAATTATGACAAGGAAAACAAATTGCAATTCACAATCCACGTAAATTTGTGTATAAATAAATATGTATGTAGTCAGTCGTGTGAGTATTTGAGGATTTAATATTGTTGAATTTTCATTTAATTTGTGTGACTTCGTCTTAAATTCCAATTAAAATGCTCAAAGCCATTCGAGAAAAAACGCCTTGTGCAGTTTGATATGCAATTTATTTTTAATCGGGTTGCAGAAGCACTTGACACAGTCGACATCCTTGACTTTTAGTAGCATAAATATTTTAATAGTAAAGTCCAAAACAATTAGGTAAGATAAATGTATATTTCTTAAAATTAATCAAAAACTAAATAAAAATGTTGCAGTTGGCTGCAACTGACTGAGTAATTGTGGATCAAAGTCCAATTAAAGCCAAAAGAGGCCAAAACTTATTTTGGAGGCATTTTTGGATCGATCTTTGTAGGAACTCTTTGTTAATCTTTGACCAATATGCTCTTTTCACTATTCAAGCGATATTTAAAAAGCCAAGTGAGTGTTCTAGCGGGGAGACCTAGACGATCAGATACCTCTTACTCAAATAGATAAGATAAAATAGAAAATACCCCGTGCCGGGCTAAAATGTTAGCAAGTCGTTAAAGAAACACTTTTTTTCGTCAATGAGAATTCTTCTTGCAATTGTAACTTTTCATTGATTGCCTAAATATGAGAGCAAGATTGTTCGCGTATTTTTGAGCAAGTTAATTTGAAGTTGACTGACCGAACGTGACAATCGAAACGTCGTCTCGCACCGTCTCAGAAACGTTAAAAATGAGAGCAAGCAAAGCGCAGCCAATGACCAGGGCAGAAGGAGCAGCCAGCAGGCCGGGTCCAGGATAAGACGTGGCATTAATTGAGGTCTGCCTGCCGCTGTGCGTGGGCGTGGTAGGCAGCCAATTGTTTACCATTTACCAGAAGCGGGAATGCTTCTTAAAGCTGCCCACCGACGGATTAAAAACGCCTCCTCTGGGCCCACTAGGAGCCATTCATACGTAACGGCCCAGCCTGTCCCAAGCACGGAAATCTCAGGCAGATTTATTTATTCGCCGCTCGAGTTACGAGCTGCAACTTATGAAATATGTAGGCATTGGCCGTTCCTTAAGCTTCGATGTCGAGTTGAAGGCAAAGGTAAAAACAAAGCTACTTCAATCTGTTGACCCACTCAGGCTGAAAACTTCTTCGCTGCTCTTTGATGTTATAGCCCCCGCCTCGGACCGAGCCTGCCCGTCGCACCGCCAGCTCCCGAATCCAGCAATTTGCACTCAATTGCAATTTCCGTGCCGTATCGCTGGCTTTGGCGTTGCCAATGCCATTTCCATTGGTACGTGGCCGCCTGCATCCGCCTGCCAATGGGTTAGGGGCCGCCCGCCTCTCCGCCTCCCTGCCTCCCTGCCTCCCTGCCTCCCTGCCTTTCGCTGCTCGCTTCTCACTCGACTCTCGTTGTGGCACGTACAGCGCGAGCGGCGCTGGCAAATGGGAAATGCGCAGAAATTTGTTCAGCCATTTGTTGTTAGTTGTTGGTAGTTGGTTGTTGGTTGTTAGTTGTTGGTTGTTTTTTAAATATCAATATAAAACGTGACAGTAGGTGCTTTTTACCATCTGAATTTCCTGCATTAAAGCACTAAACAAATCTCAATTGAGGGCCTGAAATCGCCACAATTTCGTGGGCGGCTTAAAGCTGGCCCGACAAACATGTTACCAGCAGTTGCCCAGGCGCAAGTATTTTGGCAGCTAGGGAAGGAGGCTTAAACTGTATACGCATTACAATCCAGACAGCCCTGAGAGTCCTGTGTGCAGCTGCTGTCAACAGCTGCGATTTCAGAGCTAAGTACATATGACTTTGTGAGTGCATATATCAGGTTTTGTGTGCAACCGGCTTCAGGGCCAGTTCCATCTTCAGTTACTGCTCCTGCTTTCTAATTACACGCCGTAGCAGATACTGACAGTGGACGAAATGGCTCATCTGTGAGCTGACAAGCATATGAAGCAAAATGCACCCATGGGATGCAATTGTTCTTCATGGACCTAAGTAGAACTTCCCTAGAAAGCTAAAACACTATACTTTACCGGTCAATGTTGGTTACTTTTTTTATATGAATACTAACCAACCAACAAATAACAAGGAATTAACACCAAAAAAAAAACGGGTCGTTTGTCTATATAGCTACGCATTGTCCCCCTTACGAAACGTTAACTGGTTGAGAATTGTAAACGCCAGCATGTCAACTATCTGTACCTTCTATCTTGGGCTTCGTACCCTTTCAACTACGGGTATTCGACCATTAGCAAAGCTGATATCCTCTGGCGAGCCCTTGCACCAAGTAAGCAACGAAGTCCCGAAGAAGAAAGTGCGAAACATACTTCTGTGAACTGAATGTTCGAGCGACAATATACGTATTTCTGGACGTAACTGGGTTGCTTTGATTAGATCTGCTTGGATTAGATTTGCCAAGACATTTTTCAAGCGCAAGAGTTCGGTAAAAGTTTATTCACACAGCTCGTAACATTCTTAATTACTTTTTCTTAATTGCAGTTGCTCTTCTTAGAGGGGGGCTATAAGGACGTGCGTACATTAAATGCAGAACTTGCTGAACTTACTGCCAAACTGATAACGGATAAAGAAGGGTCAGTGCTTATCAGATCGACCAAAGCCTATTTATGCTGCCCACTACGAGAGCTAGTCAAAGTGGAACCGAGCTTACAGCTTATTAGATTCAATATACGGCATCTAAAGGAGAACCAATCTCAGAGACTACTGTGGTATTCAGACACAGGTCATATATGCAAAACAAATTATGAATGTTAAATGTTAAAACTAATAACTTTAACAATTAATATATAATTGTGTTCTTTCGGCAAATATCTATTTTAAGTCAGGGTACTCAGGTCACCAATTTTTGCAATTCTTATTCTAGGGTACACGTTTCTTTTAGTATCAACAGCTGAGTCGATATAGCCATGTATGTCTGTCGAAATCAGCTGGATCGGATAACTACATAATATAGCTACCATAGGAACAATCGGTCGAAAATGGGGGCATTATCAAAAGGTTCGATTTGCCAGGGTATTAAATCTAGGGCGTGCCGAAGAAAGCCCTTCATTCTCTGGAGAAAGGTTTTAGTTTTGCTTACATAAAAAGTTTATCCGGTAGGGTTGACCGTAGAGCAAGAGAGCTCTTTGAAGTGAGTTCTAAACAATGCAAGGTCTACGAAAAAATGGTTTATCTAGAAATGTGCATTGATGATGACTGCAGTTTTGACTATGAATGTCCCAATTTGAGTATGAATGTCGTTTTATGCAGAAGTTTCAGTACATTCTGGAGCTTTTAATTTAGAAGCGAATCTCAGTTGTGAGTCACAGCTTGATTGACGAAGTTTTTAGAAGCCCTTGCTGCGAAAAATACTTGAACAAATGATATTTGAAAACAAACTTAAATTCAATGCACACTTTTCTGAACGAAAAGGAGAAAAGTTATTGGTAAATTGGTTCAACTACATGCGACGAATGGCTGGGTCAGCCAGCAACCCCAAGGTTCCTGATACCATCATTCGGCATCGCGTGAGAAGACTTTGGTTGTCTGTTAATTGACGGCTATTCCCAGAAGCGTTTGTACTGTCATTCATCCGTCATCAGCAATGCTGTGCTTTTGTCCGATAACAACTACGCTCTGTCCGGCTGTAGGGATCAGACTCTACGCCAGTGGGATTTGGCTGCCGGCAAGGCCACTCGTCGGGCGACACACCAAATACGTACTCTCGGTTGCCTTCTCGGCTGATTGCCGTCAGATCATGTCAGGCATTTAGGAGCAGACCATCAAGATGTGGAACACTCTGGCTGTGTGCTTAGTTTACCATCTGTAAGCATGAGCCCAGTGAATGGCTGTCGTGCGTGCGGCTCTCAGCCAATCGCTCGAGTTCCATCATGGTAAGTATTGTTTGCCATATGGACACATGTAGATAGATGACTCCTAGCTACGCGAACCGATTGCAAACGGAGCTAAAGAAACACCTTCCCCAGCAGCCGAAACAGGGTCAATCTTCACAAGGAGCAGCCTTTGAGTGTAGTTTCAGGCTGAGTAAATGGTTTCGATATGACAAAGCTAGCTATGTCTAAATGGTATGTAATTTTACTCAGGACATATTCAAAATCGGTTCGAGCGCAGAACCAAAGAAATAAATTTTAGTTAAATGAGAGTTAGCGGAGCGAGTCCGAGACCGAGACCGAGACCGAGAGAGTAGAAAAAGGGAAAATGGAACGTGGATCCAATATAGAACCAAAGGAGCTAATGAGCCAGCTGAAGCAACAAATTGCGCTGGCCAATGTCCAGGAGCTGTTAGCCACTGTCACCTGCAAGTGTTTCGAGAAATGCGTGACAAAGCCGCGCGACCACTTGAGCGGACCGGAGCAGAGCTGCATCCATCTGTGCATGGATCGATACCTAGACTCCTTTCGCCTCTGCGCGCACACCTACGGCCATCGACTCCGGCGCGAGTATAGCCGTCAGCGCAGCTGAGGTGGGCTTTCAGATTGGGCCTTGGATCGTTGGCTGCTGCCAATGAATCTGGATGCTGGCATGGATGGGATTGTTAGCCACCGGCTTCCACGAATCATTTCATTAGTTTAGCCCAAATACATAGTCTGACTTACACGCACGCGCACACTCAAAAGCAAAGTTCAGTTCATATTTTCTTTTTCCTGTTTTTTTTTTTTTTTTACTATCTGAATGGTCGCCTTTGAATTGAGTTCGTTCGCATTTGTGCCAGGACTTTGCATTCAGTGGAGAACGCGTGGTTTCCTGTTCTGGACTGGCAGCAGAAACGCGACTTTACCAGTTTCCGCTAGTCGACGCTTTGTTAGCCTCGTTGAAATGTCGGCGGTTGTGGCCGCACGGACTGCTAACCTTTTGGCCCATTCTGCTCCGCAGCTCCGCTGGCAAATTGCATTCGAGGGCTGCCATATGCTTATCGAGGGCTTCATACGTTTTATGATGAGGCGTACCTATAAAGTACATCTCAACATTCTCCAAACCAGCGAGGGGAATCGCCCTTTATGGGGGAAATAAGTAAGCACATTTAGTTAATGAGCTTTCAGCCCTAACATTGCTCAATTTTATTAGCTGACCATCTATATCTATAAATGTGTTTGTCCTGACTAGCCGAACGAAGCTGAAATTTTTCCTAACACTTCCATTTGGGAAATTTGACAATATTGACAATAACAAACCATTTAACTCGGGCTTGAATAATAAAATCCCAAAATAAAGCGCAGCTAGCTAACTTCTTTACATTTTCTACATCTATTCTCCATCTGTTTCCCGTTCCATTTATTTTGAGCATTTTGAAAATGAGTTCGAAGTCCATGGGGGGCCAAAAATTGGAGTCAGGGACCGTTCATCCACATCTTCCATTTAAGATGGTTGACATTTGCAAAACTGGCTAAAAGTGTAAAAAAAAAAAAACAGTTGCAACCGTTGCAACACGAAATTTCAGCCACCAAATGCTTGACCCCATTTCAACCAAGGAGGGGTTCATGTGACTTTGAACAATGTGAAATACCCTTTAAATGAATTAAATCTAAGATCTCGGAAAATGTTATTTTTTTTTGGGTTTTTTTCAAAACCCCGTCTAAATATTAACCTTCCTAGCTCTTAAGTTTTGGAGTGTGCATTGATAACCAATCAGTCAATTGCACTTTACTCGTGTCTTGATTTGCACGTGCCACTTTTTTATTGTAAGCAATGCAACAACTTCTTACAATCTGCTCATATACTGTTACCTACTCGGGTCTAAGAACCGTCAGTCTTAATAGGAGAGCATATGCACTTTAAAAAGCTAAATAAAACTGACGCGACCAACCTTTGACCTTGTCGTGATGATGTCGTGACTGAAACAACAAACTCCCTTTGCCCGAATCAGACTGCAGGCTGCGAAAGACATTTACGAAAGCATAGTAACATTATTTATACTCCGCGCTGTTAGAATCAAGCCAAACAAAAAACAAGTGAAAACCAATAAAACCATATATAAACTGCTCGAGAGCCACTTGCCTTCACCAGAACTTCTAGGTAATTGGCATGAGTAATAGCTTCGATTGATTGAATATAGAATAACGATTAGATTTATGCTTGGACTATCGTTAGAATACTATGACTGAGAAAGTAAAACTTTTAACTTAAGGAGAGGCTCCTAACGTGAGCTAAATTTAGTTAATTAAAAGCAATTTCACACATGACATTACATTTCAATTGAAAGTTCTACTCAGGCAAAATACATAATTAATTTGCTTCATATTAACTTTGGTTTAACCAGGCAACTTAGCTAGTTGTCTATATTCTTTATATTTAATCTATATATTAACCTTTTCTTTGTCACGAAAACAATTTAGGTGTGGAAAAGTACTTGTTGCAGAAAGGAAACGTCAGAATTTCCACTCCAAATACACAATCACGAGCTTCCAGTTACCACCAGAGTGACATTGGCTTTGTCTTTGCCTTAGACTGCGAAAGATTTTTATTTAAAAAAATGCGTGTCCTTGATAGACACACATGCCGTGCGCCGGCCGGGAATCGAACCCGGATCTGCTGCTTGGGATACAACCATGCTCGCCACTACACCACCGGCGCTTGCAGCTTCATTGACGACGAATGTCAGCCAAGTGCAAACGAAAGGGACTCGGATAAGGTTGGCTGGAGTTGTGTTGCAACAGCAGCAGCAATCAGCAGCTGTTCGTGGCGCATCAGACGACGGTCGCCATTTGCCAGTCGGCACAGTCTGAACAGCTTTGATGATGGCTTTCACTCGAATTGAGGCATGGACGTCTATATTATGTCTATAAATCAACAGCTGCACATTTTGGCCACCATGCAGGAGGTGGAAAGTGGGTTGTGTTGGACACTGACATTCCCGTGCTTCGGCTTGGACTTATAGAATGAACTGCAGCTGGTAGCCGTTAGCCGTTTGCCGATTGCCGTTTGCCGGTTGTCGGTTGTCGGTTGTCGGTCGTCGGTTGCCTTGCGGTTGAATTAAGTTGAACAAAAGCAAGAGGCTTTGCTTAGATTACGCATACGCCGTGTTGCGCGTCCGAGGCTCGGTGACGTTGCTGCTGCCATAGCCATTGCCGGTCGTAGCACTCACTGCGAGTGCAGAAAAAAAGGGTGAAGCACACGCAAAGGTGCCACAAAAGCGCAAATGTAAATGGGCTTTTCAAAATGAATATTAAATTGCAAACAAGGCAACGAGACGGCTCGGGGAATGGGGCATGCTGAATGCTGAATGCTGAATGTGTCGTGTGGCATGGGCGGGCCGGGCCCTGTTACTGAGCTATTATTTACATACATATGCATGCTTGAATGTGCCATATTTGTACATATACATAATGCAGGGGTGAAAGGCTGCTCGTTATACACAGCGAGTAAATACGGATTATGAACACCCCGAATTCAGAAGTCAGTGACACGTAGTGGGCACAGTGGGTGGGCGACATCGATACCAGTATTGATTAAGATAGAAATTTCGAAATGTAAATGTCTTAATTAATAGTACAGCGACACAAGAGACGAGCCCATCAACAGGATATGCAATTAAGCCATATTAAACGAACGAAAACTTGAAATTGAGCGCATATAAATTTCACAGAAGTCGTTCAATTTAATTAACAACAGCTGCAATCGCGGTAAAAAGTAAAAGGCTTGCTTTGGGCTCGCCTTCTTAGCCTTTAATGTTGAATATGTCTCACTTAATATCCAAACAGCGTGTATATATATTTTATTTATCTATACCAACTATAGCATGGGCTGAAATTTATTTGGGCTATGACAACTTGGCCTTAAGCTCTCCTGTTTTAATTGTCGTCTGGGGAGTTTGGAAATAAGCTCAATATTATAAAGTTATAAGGTTGGCATTGCGTAGATGAATAGCTGTTAAAAAGGTGTTTCTTTGCATTACACGTAAAACCGAGTAGAGCCGGGTAAATTAGAGTAGATCTTAGACTAATTTGGAATCTTTAACGTCGGAATTTTTGCGTCCTTGGCTGCTGCGTCTGACACAGTGTCCGAGTGCCCATAATATACTAATAATAGAATGGGAGTTTCCCAACAGAAACTCTCCAAATTGATACCGAATGCTATGGATGTCGAGTCTTGGAACCATCCTTATAGGTCAATGTAATTTCAAGAGCTTTTGGTAAGCGACTAAAGTAGATGAAGTTGGCATTAAAGAGCCCAACCAAGGAGGTAAGATTATGTGGAGCCAATGGCTTTGTCGGGTGATATGGAACGACATAGAATGAAGCTAGTTTAAAACTTATTCCTAGATAACACTTTTTTTCTTAATGGAAAGGCCTTTAATAGGGCTCAAATAAAGAGTGGCTGTGTAAGCTTTATTATGTTACCATCACAGTTGTATAAATTATTTAAATCGAAACGAATTCAGGCATTCTGAGCATATAAGCATATGGAAATTTATTTAAATAACGTGTAGTTATATTTTTGGACTGTGCAATGCGCAGACATTTTCTTTTCCATTCGAGTTTTTACCTAATGATGTAGGTGTCATCCGACTACCAAGTAGTGTATTTGAACAGTGCAATTTTATCTGGCCCCAAAGGAAACACATATGTGTATTTCAAACAGTAGGTCAATAGAGGAATAAGGACAGGGTTTTGGACACTGGCGAAAAAAACAGATAGAAAAAGCGAGAAATCGAAGCTTTCATTTTGAACTCCAAATTTTATTAAGCATGCATCTTAGCCTCTTGTCAAGAAAGGGTTCAAGGAATTGATTGTAATTGGAGAACTATATATTGAAAGATGTGCTGATTTTCAGTATCTTACTTTGAATAAATAATGAGGCTCAATTAATAAACAAATAAGTAGTAGAGAAAGTAGGAGGTGAGAAGCCAAGCCTGCGTGCACGGATGTGGAAAACCAGGCTGACGGGCCAAGACTTAAGACGAGCTATTGGGAAACGTGTGCTCAGTTTGCAGTCTCGGCTTGCACTTTAAATTGCAGTTTCAAAATGTATTTTGAGCGCTTTAGAACTGAGACTGAGTTGGCGATAGCATAGCGCTAGGGGCTGGGAGTGGGCGTAACGCAAGTCTTTAGCCATTTGGCTGCCTCATATATGACATGGCATATGCATTGTTTTCAAAATGATTTGCGGTTCTAATTTTTCGCACACACACACTCAAAGACATACATACTGACAGAGAGAGTTGGGAGCTGCAAAAAGTTATGCATTGTTGGCATACTTTGTCGTCGTCGTTGTCGTCTTTGCTTTATTTTTGTGGGTTTTGTAGCGCAAGTTGAGCGTACGCTGAAACCAAACTCGAACTCGAACTCAAGCGCAAGTCGTCCGCTTGCCGGCAAACTATGCAGCAAGTAAAATGCCACCGCAAACCGCATGCAGCAACGACTGTTGCAACTGCTGCCGAGGCCTGCTGCCAGCTGCCTGCTGCCTGCTGCCTGCTGCCTGCTTCTCATGTCCTGATCATTTTATGTTGCATAAGCTGAGGCGCCAAAACAAAGCAAAAGCCGCTCGGTTCAACATTTCAACTGCTTGGAAATTTATTCATGCGCCATCCCCACCAGACCCTACTCCTGCCTGGTGTCCTCCGCTTGTCCATTTGTCGTCTGGCGTTTGTCTTTTCGAATTTGGGTATTTGAGTTGCAGCCTCCGTTCCACACACTGCCATGTCATGTACTAGTTCTCCTGCTGCCCACTTTCTGTCTTTTCTGTGTGCTGTGGCAATACCACAACACGCTCCTTGAGCCTGCTGCTGCTGCTGCTCCATTTTGGCAAACAGCAACAATGACATCAAGTGTTCGTTCCCGCCCTCGTGGAAAACCTAAATTTTTAATTGAAACCTCACATATTGCAATTTTGTCACGATTCGAATGTTGGGTTAGGTGCGGGCGATGTCCGTTCGTGTGTGTGTGGCATTTAATATTAAAACTAAACCTGAAATCAATTAAAATGTCTTTTCGAAATTTATCACCTGCAAAACGTGCGTCTCCGACTGGACACAAAGTTTCGGCTGTCGCCTTGATCCTTTCGCATGCCGCCGCCTTTGAATGCATCAATTACGGCAACGAACTTTGTTGCAACTGCAACAGAAACTTTCAGCATAGCCGACTCTGAAATTGAACCACTCGAGACAGAGGGGCGCAGGTTGCAGTTCCCCTAACGCAGGACGCAGGACGCAGGACGAAGTCACAAGCAACGAGCCCAAAACTTGACAAATTTTTACAACAGCAGAAGTTGAGGTAAGTTGTGTACTAAAGTTAAAAGTTTTGCTCCTCAAGATGCGCACACAGTGAACTAGTGCACCAACACACACATAATCATTTACTCACACACACACACACACACACACGGTCTTACGCACGCCGCACACCTTACAAAACGCCACAATGCGAACTTGTTGGAATTTCTCGTTTTAACTGTTCCGAACTTTCAGCTTGAGCTGTGAAATTCTTCAATTTTGGGCTTCAATGCTCCAAATGCATCCAAAGACTTTTGTTACACTTTCCAACTCAAATTACAAGCGATTAATATAAAACAAAATTACCATTGATTCGCCGCACGATTTCTCTTCAAGTCGGCCGTTTCGTTTGCTCATATTTTGGAAGAGGACGGGTAGCGATATTTTATCCTTACAACAAAGCTAGTAATATATTAATTATATGATATAGATGCATGATAAATGCACTCGACCCAGATGGTACCAATATAAGTTTATACTGCCGCAACAGAAAGTTTCATGACAATAGCCTTAAGACTTAGAGACTAGTTTTCACAGAAGCGGACAGACGAACAATAGACAGAAGGACTTTTGCAATATCAATTCAGCTGCTTTACTGATTATATATTTACTTGACGGGGTCGAAGATGTTTCCTTCTATATGCTACGTATTACATGACGAAATTGTCTGCGCAATGCTCTATTCCGAGTGCGTCCGAAGCAGTTAATGCCCTAAGTGCCTCAACTTTCTAATATTTTAGCTGTCTCTTATATACACGATGGAAATTAATCAAAGCCAATAAACTCTGCTTTAGTTTTTTGGATTTTCCGCTTTCGCTGCTTCATTTTTTTCACGGAATAATATCAAAAGTATTTATCCTAACCCTTTTTATTGTTATTACCGAAAAGCTGATAATAACCTATGTAGAAAGAAATGAAGGCGAATTGCTGCGCTTATTTTGTCGCCTGGATGAATTGCGTGGGGCAAAAAGAATTCGCAGCAACTTCTCAGCTGCAGCATCAGCGACAACTGGGAGTCAAATGCGATGCCCGCGGTGTGGATGCTGCCGTTGCCGTTGCCGTTGCAGTTGCTGTTGCTGTTGCCCTTTCCACGTATCGGTGTCGTTCAAATAAATTTACTTGCAGCGGTAGCTGAAATCTGTGCAAAGGCAGCAAGTGCACTGGCTGGCAGGGGGGAAAGAAATGCAGTTTGTTGTGCAAATTTCGAAAATGTTATGCGGCATCTCTTTATTCCGACCGAAATACACTAGTGGTCGCTATTGCTGTTGCCGCAATTCGAGCTCTAGTCGCAGTTGTAGTTGTTGCTGCCGTTCTAATGGCGCTGCGGGTGCAGCAGGATGGGTTGTTTGAAAGGGGGAAGCTTTGTCTATTGGCCTTGATTTATTTGGCTCACGCGCCAAACGCATGTTAACAAGCGACAGCGACATATGCGCTTGTTGCTGGCCACCAACCGCTGGCCACTGGCCTTTTGGCCATGGCAACTAATTTTGGCATTCGGCCCACAGAAGTAGGCAATAGTTTTTTTTTCGAACCCCGTCTGGCTTAGTTGCCTTGTTGTATATCGCCTGGTGCTACTTAATGGGCGCACATTAAAGATATTCTGCGTTGCCAGCGTTCATTAATCGCCGCAAATGTCAGAGCCCAGATTTGCACACACACACTCACACACACACACACACACACATAGATACACACGGGCGCCGCAAACACCGCAAATGCAGGGGCGAAACTTTTCAGCCACGAAAATTGCACATAAAACTTAATTAGTTTTTTCTTTTGTTGTTGTTTAACTTGTTGTTATTGGTTTTGTTGTTTTGCTGTTCTCGTTATTACTGTAGTTGTGACTGTTGGTCCGAATAGTTCGTGCCGCTTGGTCATTTTTATCATTTGCACTTAATTAATTAAGTTGTAACGCTTTTATTGCCCAGCAGCAATAACAACAACAAAAGCAGCACACATACTTATGTACTCATGTTGGCGTGGTTGTTCTCCTTCTTCTTCTTCTTGCTGTTGCTGTTCTCCAAAATGGAATTGTTTGACACGTAAAGCCAAGCTCCATTCGCCGACTCTCCGATAGTCGAAGCAAATATGTGAAGCTTAGTCCAAAAAAACATCCAGATATTTTAAATGCAAATCAAAGCAAGCAACAAAAGAATAATGTGCATTAGCACTACTAATACTACTACTAATGCGACTTCTACTATTTACAATAATAATAAGGCTACTAACAATACTGCTTCCCTTTCTATTCCTAACACTATTACTACTACTATAACTCTTTATAACACACTAATACTTTAATACCTACTAACACATGTAACCTCTAGTATTACTATTAATAATGCTTCTAATTATGCTATCACTAAAGCTACAACTATTACTAATTATACTAATGATATTTCTACTAATAATTACAGCTGCCACCAAAGCCACAACTATATCTATTAGTACTATTACTATTACTGCTAATCATATTACTATCATCACACCATTCATACTAATACGTATACTATTAATAATACCGCTACCATTTCATATACTACACCCAACAGTACTACTACTACACTTCTGTGTTCATAATGCAATTTCTAATGCTGCTACCAATACTTCCACGACTTATTGGTACTTCTAATACTGCTTCTTCAACTTTTACTGCTTCCTCCTCCCACCACCCCAACTGGGATTTTGTGTTCCTCCCCTCGCAAATATAGTGTAAACTTATTTGTTGAATGATTCAAATTCTAAAAAAAAAAAAACAAATTGCAATCAAAAGTGTCCAAATGCCTCCCAGTCGGATGCCCGTTGGCAGTTGTTGAACCTGTCTCTGATCCTCTTCGCGTTTTTGGACATTGGACTCGTAAAAGACAAGCACGTGTCTGCTTGATTATGGTCTGTAATTGGATTGGAGCAGTCAGAAATGTGCATGAAAGCTGATCAACTTGCTCCAGGCTGTTGCTGGTGCTGCTGCTTTGCCTCCAGCTGTTTGTAAAAATCGCCGCGCTCATAAAAATTAATAGGCTGCCACAAGCGGCGGAAACGGGAGCGACAACGGAAATGGAGGCGGAGAACGAGTCTGTTGTCGACCTGGGACAACGACAAGTACGCGTAATACCAATAAAATTAAGCCGATGGGCTCTGCAACAGCCAGTGGCTGGTTGCTTAGGCGAGCGCCTGGACTTCGGGTTGGGGCTCAGGTGTGGGCTCGGGTGTGTGCAATCATAAAACGCGACAGCGACTGTGCCAAACAATAAGCTGAAAGCCTCTTACATGTATTTATATGCGCACCTCGTTCCAATCATTCCAAGCTGCCTCTTAAAGTCTAACCCCCCGTCCACACCCAACTGTACGACGCCCATTTGCCTAATGCGACTTGAAAAGTCAACGACATTCGGCGCTGGGCAGGAGGAGGAACATGCGCCTCGGCCTCAGCCACGGCTTCAGCTGTAGCTTTCGCCTCAGCTCTAGCTTCTAAATGTGGCACGTCATTGTTTTTCCATCGAGAAGGCAAACCCTACCCCTGACGCTACCCGCACCACGCGCCCGAGTGCCAACAGCAACACCATCACCAACAACAACATTCATGTGGCTGCGTGGTGTCTATGTAGATGTGGCTCTGGCGGCAATGGAAAGTTCGAAGGTGAAAGGTTGGTGGCAACCGCCGCCACCGTCAACGTCAGCTTTGTTGTTGTTTTTTTCGTTGTCGCTCGAGTGCTGCTTAAATATGAAAAACTAACTCGTAGCTGCTTTTCACATTTTCCTGCACTTGACACTAAATTCACTTTGGCCAAGTAGGTGCTCCGTGCACTTCAAGCGCACTTTCGCTGCCGACAACAACAGCAACAACAGCAGCAGCACCAGCAGAAGCTACAACAACGTTGTTGCATTACCCAACACTGGCAACGGCAGTCCTCGCACTTAATGTGCAGTCGTTGGCTCTGGCACAACCGCATACATATGTGTGTATGTGTCGCCTCCCCGCTTCAGCCTCAGCCTCAGCCTCAGCTACAGCATCAGCCCGCTCTCCTGGTAGCTGCAGCTCCTGGGGCACTCCGAGCAGGTGCTCCTGCCGGCGCAATGTACATACTCGTATATTTATTTTATTACTTAAATAAATTACAAAATGGTTGTCGGTTAACCAAAGCCAAATGGCCATCTCGTTGCCGCTGCACAGCTCCTGAGAAGAAAGGATCTTAGCGTGCGTATAATATATTGTATGACCTCAAAAGCGTTGGCGGGGGATGCTGCAGGGAGCAACAATGTTGCCTACATCCACTTGCTTGATTCTCTATGCAGTTCGCTGTAGTTGCCTCAGATCGGATGCACTCAAGAGGATCTCGCTTGCCACACACGTATGCCGACTGGGAACAGCACAAACAATTTAATCTGTCACTCGATACGAGTTGTTAGTGGAATTTTCGCTTGTTAATACCTATTTGCCGACTGACGAACTCTGACGACTGGCACGACATAAGAAACCTCATCTCAATGAGACATTCATTGGCAAAAATACATATATAGACATTCAATAAAGCCAGTCATGACTGTAAGCCCATAAACAAATTGTTCACAGGCTTTAGGATCCGAGCTGGATTATGTTTTTTCCACGTTCATGAGTCCTCATTTCTGTTCACGCTTTAGCTTGTCTCACATTTTGTGTAAGTCTTAAAGCAAAGTAATCATTTATCTCTATATATTGTTGTCCTGAGTGACTCACTGACTGACTGATTGGTTTTCAATGTCTATGTGATAAAGGTGCACGTTTAGATGGAGTTTCGGGAAATTCCACCTGCATGTGTGTATAAATCGCGAAACATTTCATTTTCATTTCATTTTCGAAGAACTTTGTGAGAATATATTTGATACGTTCTTGGGTGGCAAGTGCGGGTCAAAGGTTTAATAAACGAACGATAATTCTTCAGCTTCAAGATTCTCATCGCAAGTCTAACCAGGGTGCAAACCGTTGATTACTCCTTACTCGATGCACTTAAAACATATTTTTATATAGAAGTTGGGATGAATATGGGCAGATAGTTGACAAGACAATCAAGACAAGACAAGAAAAATCCTTGCTATTATGTACTGCAATTAAATTTTCGTTACACTTGCAAAAACATATTTGGGATTTGATATTCGAACACTTGAAAGCTAACAATTTATTTACAAATACTTATGTTTCGTCAACAACCAATAAATAGTGACAAATTTTGTAAACAGTCTGAAACGATTCACAACTTTGTTTAGTTGTCTGAACTGAATTTGTCGATTGAAATACAACGTAAAAAGAGCGATTCGTTTATATTTGCAGACAATTTTTATCTGCAAATAGTGGGCATACGAATGTAGCTATTGTAAACAGCCATTCAGCCATTTTATATTTATTTGATTTTGTGGCCTGGATACGTTGAAAACGGCTGCAAACAGGGTATGCTGGTTCTGTGCAAATGTACGTATCCGGCAGAAGGAGACTTCCCCGAACCTTTTTGCCGTTTATATTCTTGTTCAGTCCGAGTCGATCTAGATAGCATATATTCGTCTGCCGCATGTCGAACATAACGAGCTAAGAAACCTGTGAGAGCCTGCCCTATCTAGTTTGTCAATATCTTGCCACATTTCCATGGAATAAATCACAAATGATATGTATTCTGTAACAGTAGAGTATGCACATATTAAAAATATCTCTGCCTTTGAATGCATCCCTTAATACCCAGCAAAATTGATCGGATGCCCTCAAAATATGAAATATGCAACAAGCAGAGAAACAGTCGGTTATTTTAATGCTATTGTCACATCGTTTGCATAGAGTCGTCCTGCTATGTCGAAACTCGCCGGATTGGACAACAACATATAAGTATATCATATAGCTGCCAGGAAAATAATCGGTGAACTACAAGTTCTTGTTTAAATCACATTATTTCAAGTCTTAGCAAAATCGGGATTAACGTTAATTTTACAAGGGTATTTAATATTTTGCGTGCCGAAAATAGCCGTGAATTTCTCGGGGAATAATAAAAAAAAAATAAACAAATTTGAAGAATTGACAATTACAGCTGAAATTGCTTGTTTTTCTTTTGTTTTTTTTTTACAAACTTTGACCAATTTTTCAAATTTTTTCCCATTTGGGCGTATTAGAGCTGTCTTTCGACCCGCATAAGGCTTAGCCATTAGGATTGTTTTTTTATTGTAGAGTGTTTTTTCATTTATAATGCCGTTACTTACCGCCGACATCTTAATTAATCCCATGCAAAAAGAGAAAAAGCATTTTGTGGTCTGGCTTTCAATTCTTACGACTTTCTATTTACAAATAAATCGATTTTCTGTTTTGTTGCGGGTTGTTTGTTTCTGTTTCTGTTTCTGTTTCTGTTTTCCAGAATTTGTTTGAATTTTGATTTTGGTTTATAATATTTAGTTTATGTTTAATATGAACTGTATTTGATTTCCGTATTATTAGTATTATGTAATTCAGTATCAACGCATGAGTACATGTATATGTATTTGTATTTGAATTTGTATTTGCATTTCTGCATGTATTTGTTTTTTTTTGTATTTGCTTTAGTTTTTGCATGTAAGTATTGTTCTCTTATTAGTTCATTGAAAACCCTCCATTTGATTATATATGTGTGTGGTATGCACGAGTATGTTTAGCATAGTTATAAAGTGGGAAATTGGTGGAAACTATTACAAGATTGTTCTACTCCGAGTTAATTGATGCCTTTGTCCCGCTCCTCATTTGCCATAGTAGCTGCCGGGCGGCTGGGTGGGGTAGCTCTTGGCGCCGCCGGAGGAGTAGCCATCACTGCTGCCGCCGCCCCCACGGGAAGAGGGGTTCTCGCTGAAGAGACCGCCAAAGTTCTTCGAGTTGAAGATCTCGCCAAGGCCGCTGCCGCCGCCATGGCTGGCAGCGCCGTTGCTGCTGCCGCCGCCGCTAAGTAGGCTGCCAAGGAAGCTGCTGGCGCCGCCACCGCCGCCATTGTTGTTGTTGGCACCGCCTCCAGAGAGAACGGAGCCAAGCAGGCCGCCGAGCAGATTGCTGCCAGTAGATGAGCCGCCGGATGATCCACCGCCGCCGCCGCCGCCTCCGGATGAATAGCCTCCGCTTGGTTGATAAGCGTTGTTGCCTCCGCCGTTGGCACCACCGCCGCCATTGGCGCCGCCTCCCTGCAGCTGCTTGGCTATTTGGCCTGCAATGATACCGGAAACCGCTTGACTCACCGCCGGGTTGGAGAAGAAGTTGGAGAAGAAGCCACCGCCTTGCTTGTCCTTGGGCTTCTGGGCGGCGCCGCCGCCGCCATTGTCATAGCCAGGCGCGGGCGGAGTATAGCCGGGCACAGGCTGATAGCCACCTGGAGCTGGCTGGTAGCCACCTGGTGCTGGTTGATAGCCACCAGGAGCGGGCTGATAGCCGCCCTGCGGATTGTAGCCACCTTGGGGATTGTAGCCGCCGTACGGATTGTAGCCAGCACCACCATTGTTATTGTTGTTGTTGTTGTTGTTAGGAAGCGAGGGATAGAGACCATGACCGCCAGCCGAGAAGCCATTACCATATCCACCGGCGCCGCCGCCACTGTAGCCACCAGCTGCGCCTCCAGCGCCACCCTGGTTGCCATCTGCCTCCGGCAGCGGAGCGCTAGGTGCATTCGGTGCATACGAGTTGTGGGTGTTGCCGCTGCTCACTTTTCACGAGGCAGGCAGCGCAGTAGCAGCACAGCAGTAGAGCGCGTCAGCAGTAAACAATAAGTGTTAGCCACAAAAGCGATTGACAACAAAAATGAAAAACAAAAAATCAAAGAAACAGAAACATAAAAAGCATTAGGGAAACGGGGCAAAAACATGGCATAAACAGGAAACTTAACATAAATGAAATATAAGCACAACAAGCCTATGAGTGGGCTTTGTGGTGGTGGTGGTGGAGTGGAAGGGGAAGGGTGGCAGGGTGGTGGTTAAAGGGTTTTTGGTATGGGCTCATTTTGAATAACTTAGCTTAGCTTAGTTTCATTACAGTTGCTCGTTTCATTTTGATTAGCGTATTATGCATATGCCTACAATCGATAAAATTATCGTAATCGTAAACGTTATCGTTATCGTTGTCGTTATTGCAACATTTAAATCCTACACAACTTTGAGTTTGATTTGTTTTTCTTTTTTGTTTTTTTGTTGCTTAGTTCTTATAAGTCTTCTCTGCCGTATGGTTAAGTTAATTATTTATGTGTATATTTTAAATATATTTATATTATGCGTTAGTATGGGAATGCTATGTACAACGCCAAGTTATCAACTATTCGAGAGGCTCAATATGTATGTAAGAAATGCCTTTCACGCCTCTTTTTAAATGGGAATAGTTGAATAGCTTGAGAACCCTTTCGTTAACATAATGCCCTATGTCTAATAGATATCAAGACCTTTATCTTCAATATTTAATTAATATTTGCATGCACATTCACATGGTTATTTTTATAAGTTTTTTGTATCTGTTTTTTTTTTTTTTTTTTTTTTTTGCCAGGTTTAAGTTTAAGTATATTTCATCAAATGCTTTAGTTAGTTCTTTAATACTGTTTACATGACATTTTTAGTAGAGTTTCATTCAAATAAATGTGCGTGTGTGTGTGTGGATGTGTGCTAAAATAAATAAATGAGAAATCAAATCAACAATGCGCAGAATGCGTGTTCGGACGGAGTAATTATATTTATACGTATATACTTTTGATTTGCTCTATTTTAAGTTGATTTATTTGCAAATAAATTCGTTTCACAAAAATAATAAAATACGTAAAAATTAAACTGAATAATCATAATTTTAATAAGAAGTGGTTCGGAATAAATGATATACAAAAACCTTAAATTAGAATATTGAAATATTTTTTGAAAACAATTTCTGTTTAGTTTCGCTTATCCATTAAAATGAATATTCGTTTTGATATTGTTGTGATTCGAAATTAAAAGTGATTGCTGTCTGATTCAAAGAGATTCAGTTTTTAAACTTTATAATCCCGGCAGCTGTTTGATCTGTTCAAGATGTCCGATTTGTTGCAAGTTCGTCAGCTTGTTGCGGGATTTCATTGAGACTTTTGGCATTTAATTGATTCTCAAGTATATGTGTATAGCTATTTTCTTCGTAATTGTTATTTTCCTGGCAGTTATTTTATCTTTTCATATTTTTCTTAATTTGTAATTACTTGCAAATTTGATTGGTATCTCTCTCCGTACGAGTTTTCAAGTGTCGCTTGTCGTTTGATTTAAGGTTTGCATTTTTTCTTACTCTTATTATTTGAAATTGCAAAAAAAAAATTGTTTTAAAATTACATTAAACTGTGTACTTTGTGCACTTTTTAGCTGCTTTAAGTAAACCGCGTTTGTTACTAAATTTCTTGATTTCTAGAGCGGAATTCGTTATTTATTTATATTTCGATTTTTTTTTTTTTTATTTTAATTGTAATTATTTGCTTGCAGCCCCAAAACCAGCTTATTTTGCAATTTGATTGACACGCGTATTTGTGTCTACAACAACTGTGCCTGGGCTGCAACTATTTCAATCAGCAGCAATTGCAACAGCAACAATTGCAACTGCAGCTGCAACAGCTAAATAAAAGCCGGAAATGGTTGCCACAAAATTCGCAGCAGCAACAAAAATTAAATTAACTGTGCGTGTGTGCGTCTGTGTGTGTGTGTGTGTGTGTGTGTGTCCGACGTGCAGCTAAGTCTGTGGCTGTGGCAAGCACTGGCTCTAAGCCCCAAATTAAATTCCAATTTAATTGAGCTGCAAAAAACAGAGAGTAGTGCAACGTGCCTTCAGGGCCAGGACTACGCATAGACCGGCTACTAACTGAAAGTTAGACCAACACACAAATCAGCTCACAAACACACACACACACACACGCACACACACGCACGCACAATATTATTTGAATATTACGTATACGCTCGGGGGCGTGCTGCATGCTGTAATCTGAGAATGTATAGAAAAGAAATAGCTTCAATAATATTGTGGGCGTGTCTTATGCTTTGTCTATATGCAAAAGATTATCCTGCTTGTGGGTTTTACTTAAATATGACTTGTAACCAATTATTTAACGCTTTGTTGTTGTTTCCATAGGTGTTGCCTGTCAGAAATGTTGTTGTTGCTGTTGCTGTTGCTTTTGCTGTTGGTGTGGCTTTCGTAGAAGCCCGCTTTAAGTGTCTTAATCTAGGGCCCAAAAACCAGTGAAAATAATAAACGAAAATTGGGGGGAAATTGAAAGAAACGAAGCAAGCAAAGGATTTGCACATGGTTAATCGTAATCGTCGTCGTCGTCGGGTTGCAGGATCAAGAGTGAAGGGTATCAGTGGAGGGAGAGCAACTGCTGCATCTTATTACGTGCTGGCACTGTCGCTGCCTACGTAAGCCAGCAGCAACAACAGGACTGCGAGTAGACCGATGAGCGGAGCGCTGGAATTGACGCGTCGCTCCGCTGCCGAAGGATGTGCTTGGGTCTGGCGATTGTAGGGATTCTGTTGGTTCTGGTTCTGATACTGTGGCGGCGGCTTGTTGTACATGTTCGCATTCTGATGATGTGTTTGATAGCCCTGATAATTGCTTCCATATGGCGCCAGACCGCCGCCGCCGCCTCCGAGGATGCCTATGCTGGAGCTGGGCATGCCGACGCCGGCGCCGCCGCCGGGCGGTCCGCCAGTGCCGGCCGGTCCCGAATAGAACGGCAGCTGGCCAAATACGAACGGTGGATTGTAGGGGTTCACCGGCTGCAGGCCATGCATGGGATAGCCAGGATTGAGCACGCTACCTGGATGATTGGGTTGGGGAAACTGTTGAAATGATGGCGCTTGCGTTGGCGAATTGTAGGGAAAGATTGGCATATTGGGTATTATGGGCATATGATGCTTGGCCCCGAACACATAATGCTGATCGATTCCGGTGGACGAGGCACCCGCAGCCCCATTCGAACCCTGAGCACTGGCGGCATTTTGGTTGCCACCCTGGCCGCCATTTTGTGCGCCGCCCTGGCCGCCCAACGGCTGCTGGTTGCCATTTTGATGCCCACCATTCTGGTTGTTATTATTGTTATTGTGATTAAAATAGGTGTATGTGTTAAGTGTGGGATTCGATGAGGCCGGCGCAAATATGTTATTCTCCGGCCCCGTATTTAGGCTGGTTCCTGTTAGTAAGCCGTTGCCAGTGCCACGACGAGCGAGAGCAGTGTAAAAGAATGAGAGAGAAAATGCGATACAATTGGTTAATCAGCGCTGAACGATCCACAAGCTGCTGCTGCTGCTGCTGCTGCTGCATGCGAGTAAGCGAGCGATCAGGCTCAAGCTCTCTCGCTTTCGCTCTCACTCCATATGATGTGTACTCTTGCCAGAGCTTGGAGCTTGAGCTTTAGCAGCAGCAGTGGATGTACATGTGAGCGTGTGTGTGTGTGTGTATGTGTTTGCGAAAGAGAGCAGCAGGCAGAAGCAAATGAGCGTAACTGCGATGCATATGCTTGTGTGTATGTATGTATGTATTTGTGATGTGCACCAGCCAAAGCTCAGTGTTGTAAAATGAGGCAATGAATGAGCGGGCGAAAGTGCAAGTGGAATGAAACAAAAAACACAAAACTCCATTTATATGGGTAAGACAAAAGAGAGAGCGTAGCATTTGTGTGTGTGTGTGTGTGCGTGTGTGCGTGTGTGAGAGAGTATTGGGTAAATCTCTTCATTTATATGTATATATGTATGTAGTACTTGTAAGTAGGTGGTTATATACAAAAGAAACATTGAAAATAAAGCAAATGATAAGTAACATTTATCAATGGGCACCTCTTATATACAAATATGCATTCGTACGTTTCTCTATCCGTCTGTACGTCTGTCGATCTGTGCATCTACGACGATGTTGCCGCCGTCAATTTGGTAAAAGCTCGCCAAGCTTCAGCCCGCCCGAACCCAAAATTTCAAGTGAATAATGCATACAAAAATAATATCTCAAAGAAACAAAGAATAAACATAATAGAAGCAAAACAAATAAAATAAATACCTGACGGATTAACTGACGACGACGAGGAGGAGGGATTTGCCTGGTTGGTGCTCGAGCCGCTCTTGCGCTTGCAGGTCGGATAATTGCCGCAGTCCTTGCCATCGCGCTGATTATAGCTGCACGAATCGCTGGTGATGACGCACTCCTCAGTGGGTAGGCAACCAATGTCGGCACAGCCGCGTCCATACTCTTCACAGTGTGGATACGTAGTTAAACGAAAACGGAACCGAAGACAGAAACGGAGACGGAACCGGAGTCGGAACCGGAGTCGGAGTCGGAGTCGGGGTCGTATTGGTGTTGGTGTTGGGAGCAGTTTGTTGAGTGTTTGGTTTCGAGAGGGGAAAAAAGTTAAAATAATACAAATTATAAGATAAAACGTGGTCGCGCAACGATGGAAATCATGTTGATCGTGATGATAATGAAGATGACGATGATGATGACAATGAATGCATGTTAATTTGTACATTACGAAAAGACGGTTATAAGAGAGGGTTTGGAATAAAGAAAGACACTTCGAAAAATGAAGGGGGAGAAGTAGGGTTAGTAGGTCAAAGATCGTGGAAGGAGTAACAGCAGGAGATGAGGGAGTAGAAAGATGATCGAGGAGTGACACAGATAGCAACGAGGACAACAAAAAACAAAGGTTTTCAACTCAATATTACGTATACGTACTGGAATAGCCATCCACATGGTTCAGCTGCAGCATTGCTGCTACCAGCAGCATTAGGGTAAGGCGTGCCACGCCCATTTTCGGTATTATTGCAAGCGTGCTTCTATGTATGATCTCTCCCAGATCCTTGGATTTGCTTCAGCTGCTCGGATCTTGTTGCTGCAAAGAGAGGAAACTGATTGTTAGCTAGTTGGCGGCAGATTCATAAACACGTCTTCATCCCATTTATCCAAGCAGGATAGCCCGAACCTATGTACATACACACTTAGGTAGCCGCAGAGCCCAGTGCCAGGCCAACTTTATTTATCACATTGACAGCTGGGCTCAGGTTCATTGCGGTTGTTTGCGTCACAACGCAGTTACAGGCGCACAGTTGGACGTTGGGGTAGACGGAGGGGCAGGGGCAGGGGAAGGGGCAGGGGCCGGGGCAGACACAGACAACAGGCAGCAGACGCAGACCAAGTGGCGTCGCATTTGTTTGGCGCAGTTTTGCCCCGACTTGACTTTACTTTAAATAACTCTGCTTGCCGCATATGACACGCCCACACCCGTCCCGCCACCGCTTCCGCCTCCGCCCCTGACTGCAGTCAATGTAGCAGCATCTGCGCCAACCACATTTGTTGTTTTAGGTGTCCAGGGGCCACGACTCACACAAATATTCGATGTTTAAAAAATACATTGGTAAGCAAACCAAGATACATATCAAGCCAATGATTACCTCTGACGACTTCGGCATAGAGCTCATAAGACTTGCCTTAACGGGTTAAGAGCATTATGCATATTCTGGTCAGGCTATTCTGGAACTAGGAGTTAGGAGTTAATCAAGGATGCACTTTCCACAGAGTGCAAAGAGTTTAAGGACTGTGTATAGAAGAGCTCAGCACTGGATTGAGGGTATCTGCTTATCGAGCACTCCCGACCAGAGCACCTTTTGCTGTTATTATTTGGATAGAACAGAGTTTCTGGTTGAGTCACCTAAACAAATTGATTGGCAATAAAAATTAAAAACAAAAATGCAAATAACTTGAAAAACTTTTCATGATTTCGTTTCACTTCCAGAGGAAATATCTACAAGATGGTTGAATGGAAAGTTCTTAAAAACGGAGAAGCATGAGCAAATGTTTTGTGAAGATGAAATTCGTATCAATTAATCGAAATCTGCGACGTTTTCTTGGTCACGGGGAAAAGCTGATTGATGAATATAACTGCAATTCTCGCAAGTCCAACTACAGATACATCTTTTGCCGACTTTAAAGGAAATTTTTTGTACAGAATTCCTTTGGGTTTTTCGTTCAATTTTGTTGGATTATGGGGGGGGGGGGGGGGGGGGGGGGGTGGGGAGGTATGGAAATTGCACAGGATATGAAAATGAAAAGCGAATTGTTAGCCAAATGAAAACGCATAAATTGGGCATCTGCCGATGATTTGTGGTCCGCTTCATTTGTCCCAGAGAATGCGGCGCCGATGCGGCTCCATAAAATGTACACGAATTCCAGAGTTTGAGAGCCGCAACTCTGACGAGCCGCACCGCCAGAGTTGCAGCTGGAATTTGGAGGCATTAAACTGGCCAAAAAAAAAGGACACCGACACACACACACACACACACACACACACACACACAACTGAGACTGCAATGTGTTTTGTATGTTTTCGTTTATTTTGTGCTTTTGTATTCTTGTGTGTGTTTTTTTTTTTTTTTTGGCTTGCGGCAAAAGCAGCGCACACATCATTTGAGCTGCTCCTGGTCATGCTTCGGCTCAGCAGCCAGCGTCCCGCTCCTGCTGTTCCTGCTGCCTGCCACTCGCACTCGACTCTCAGTTGTCCATCCGCTTGTCTCTGCGTCCGAATCGTGCATTCGTCTGTGTTGGGCCATGTCCCGGCCGACGGAAGCCAAAAGTGGAAATGCATGATAAATGACACGAGGTCCTTCCTTACTTTTTACACTTTTTCTCTCCCTCGCTCTGTGCTGCCGGGTTTTCCTTTTGTTCGTGCCGCTCTCACATATTTGCAACGCTGGGGGAGTGCGAGCACAGGGGCGGCAACAACAACAAATTTTTATTTTAAGATACAAAACAAAACTGGACGAAAATTGTGAAACGATGACGTCGTAAATGTTTTGTTGCAACAATTTTTTCTGCTGCACACTCTGCGTCTGTGTCTCTCTGTGTGTGTCTGTGTGTGCAGTCAAAGAATCACACAAGAATAAAAAGCAGCAAAGCAAACTGTCCGCGAAACGGAAGCTCAAACTAAAACAACTGCTAGGGGCGCCCAGCGCCAGCGAGTCCGGACACAGGCCACAACACAACAGCACAGAGGCAGGGTACAGGGTACAGCTGCGGACCGGCTAGTAGGAATCGGGTAATGCGCTACAATTGAGAAAAGCATTGCAAAGCCAAATACAATTTGAACGTAAATATAGTTTGCGAGCGAAGCTCTGCGAGAAGAATCGCAATGTGTTGATCTTCGGCCTTACATGCACAAATATTTCGCTGCATTTCCACCGAAAAGAAGAGACGCGATTTGATGGGCTAAGCGGGAGAGAGCTTTGAAGACTTACAATAAAGCTGCGCTCCGAACTATAGCAGCTCAATGAAAAAGAGAGGAGCGTCAACAGTTCGCAAATCTCTGACCTAGGCAAAAAAGCTTTAAAAGCTTACATCAAGGCTGCGCTTGCTGGAGACCTTGCGTTACAGCAGCTTAGGCAAACTCAATGGGAGAAAGCGAATCAGAGCTGAGCTTTCGCGCTGTAAATTAAAATAGTCGTGTTCAAGCTGAAGAACTTGTCTGCTGTTGCTGTTATTGCATTACAGAATGCAATTGACTGTGCCTAAATGCTGTAGGGTGCACAGCGACGCGGGCTGCCGGCCGCTCTGTTTCGCGAGGCATAAACCGAAAATTCACACTTGGTTACTTTCTTCATGACTTTGGATATTATTGTGGTTTATGTTAGTGCTGTCACTTGCCGCGTGCTGCTGCCCTCGTCCCCGGCGTCGGCTGCGTCCCCTGCAGCAGGCACGCCCCGACGCCCACAGCGGCAGCCGCATGTTGCCTGCCGTCGTGTGATGTATGACTCCATGAAATGCGATATATTCATGTTAAATTATTTTTGCAAAAATAAAAAAAATTAAAAAAAAACAACAACGAAACGAAATCGAAACGCGAACCGTTAGGAAACGAGACGAGACGAGACGAGACGGGACGGGACGAAACGAAACAACATGAAACGACAACTGCGACTGTTGATGACAAAGAGAACACGAATGCGAATGTGAACGAGAATGTGCGAATGTGCATACGAATGCGGATGCGGATGCGGATATGGATGCGGACAGGCGTCGGGCATCGGGCATCGGGCGAAGCGCTTGCCCTTTAAGTTTGTTGCTTAAAGCGTAAGTGTTGCACAACGCCAAGTGGCGCCACATTGTTGCAGTTGCCGTTGCAATTGAGCAAACAATTAAAAGTTTTAAATATTGTGACAGCATTTTTACAGTTAATTGCACAACGAGCACCCCCCCGCCGTTGCACTCAAATCCCTCAAACAGCTGCCAACTTCATTTATTACTTTCCACCAAGCCCCCGCCCCTCTACCAGCACACCCCTCAACCTCATCCTCATCCATGCCGTGCGCCAACATGACTTTTTGCAATGCTCTATATAGGTGGGCAAAAAATAAAGTTTGGCTTTAGTTTTTCCTGACGCTACTCGATTTAATTTTCTAGTTTTTTTCTCCCCCTGTTTTTGGAGGGACAGGCTCGGGTTTGGGCTCGGGGTCGGGTCGGGTCGGGTCGGGGCGAGGCGTCCTTTGCGCTGCCTCCAATTGTGAAATGGCAACTGGCGCAGCAGCTGCAATGCTGGCGGCAGCTCACAAACTGACAACCATTTGTCATTACCGGCGGAGTCGCGGCGGGGGCGGAGGCGGGAGCGGTTCGGCTCCTTTTTGTAGGGTATTGGCAGGCGCCATATGTTTAAAGCGTTTAACAAAAAAAAGTTTAATTAGCGAATGTCGCGAGGGCAGTTCGAGTCGGTGTCGGAGTCAGGGTCGGGGTAGGGCCTGGTTGGGCATGCCCCGGATATGACCCTGCAATTCTGGCATATTAAATTCCAGACAGCAAACAAGGGAATTTCAATTCGTGGCAAGGCGCCCCGGGCACACAATTTAGTTGACTACCCCAACAAGAAAAAAAAAAAACAAAAATAAAAGAAAAAAGACGAAAAACCCCCGGACAAATTCCCGAAAATCTTTGTAAGGCAGTTAATTAAAAACTTGAATGTGCAGGGCAGCAGATGTGCAATAGGTTGGGGTGGGCTCCATCTCTGTGTGTGTGTGTGTGTGTGTGTGTGTGACAAAAGGCAGCCCCCAAGGCCCAAAACAAAGAGCAAAATCAGCAGCTGGCAAAAGAAGACCCATAATTGAAAGTGCAGTTAGTTTCCACACTAATTGAAATGAACTAAACTCGACTCAAAGTACGTATTCTATGGGGCACACAAAACAAAGAAATTCTCAACCTAATAAAACTGCACAATAATTCAAAATCAAAATCAATCAATTCGAATACTTAATTTGCCAGCTGCTCGTATACGAGATTTCAATCAGACAAAATCGAGCAAACAATTCAACATGCTTGAAAAGAAAATCACCCAATAATATTAAATGCTGAATTAAATGACTGCGCTCCACAGAAGCGTTGCTCTAAGCCTCCTCGTTGCATACTTTGCTGCTTGCTAAAAGAAGCGGAGCAATCAAATTCAAGCATTGCTGCCCTAGTTACGAGCTGTAACTAGCCAATTATCCGACGAATTAAAGAAGACAAATACTTAATGCATGTTATCAGCCTCTTAATATAGTCTGTCCTTCTGCAACAGGCAGAAGGGTGATCAGCGATATTCTGTTTCGTTTCTGAGAAATCGATATACCCTGTAGCCTTTAGCGGCTTATAGAGGATGTAGAGTACCTTGGAGTAACTTTTTTGGAAACCCTACCCCTACACATTTTTAGAGGTATAGTCTATATGGGCATCGGCCTTTACACACTTTTGTATGTCATATTTATGCGCTGATCTGAAATTGCAAAATGATCGGACAATAAACACCGAACGCAATTCCCATAGCTTGTGTGTGTATAGAAGGCAGTTTTGATATCTGGGACCTACGTATCTTCTTAATAGAGCACTCTTTCCTATTATTTAAAATATATATTTGCCAATTTCTTACAACGGATATACTAAAACAAATTCTTTGTAATGAAAAACTCTTTTTGAAATATTTGAGTTTTGTTCAATTAGTAAATAAATTGTCAAATGGCGTTTAATTCGTTGTATGGAGCGGGGCACATGGAAATGCCGCCTTAAATCATCTGATCCGGAGCCCAAATCCGCATTAGGAGCTTTCCGTTCGCACCAGGAAACGACGGAACAGTGTACAAAGGGACAGATGCACAAATGCGAGGCAGGGCCATGCATGCAGGGGGGCCAGGCACGAGGCGGGGCTAAACAATTGAATGATGAATTGTCGCCCACTTGGCAGATGAAGCGGCAACAATGGCCTCCAGCTTTATGCGTGGGAGCGCCAGCATGTGCGTCCAGGATGTGGACATGGCACCTGTTCCCCGTTCCCTGTGTCCTGCCAGCTTCTGTGGCCAACCCAGCAGCAGCTAAGCCTTTTGCGGCACAATGATGGATCTCCTTAATTAAGTTGTAGTTGGCGCCGGAGCTGGAGCTGGGCAGGGGCTGAGCTGCTGCTAAATTGAAAAACGCATGAAAAATGTTGCCAGGAATATTCTTGATTATGACAAGCTGCTGATGGAAAGTGTTGGACACTTGCCAGTTATTGTTCGAGACATTGAATACCCGAGCATCTTGGGCTAATCTAATGGCGGCTCATCAAGCAGCGCCAGCTGTTCAACACTGCCAACAAGGCGATCGGTGAGAAATTACATAAGCTGTCACAGGGCAGACGTGAAGCTTGAAAAATATACATAGGAATATTAATTGGCTTCCGAAATGCTCAGCTCTTGTTAAAGCATCTTTTCTCGTTTCTAATTAAGCGAAATGAAAATAGGTTCAGCATGCATTAATTGATGCTTTTGATTCTCTGAGCAAGAAATATGTCCACATTTGACTTTCTCACAACACAATAACGATGCTCGAATGTTGAGAACAAGTTTTGCATTATAATTCTCAAACTGTTTTAGCGCTGACTGTATTAGTCGCAACTGTTCATTCGCTGTGATTGACTGTCAAGATATTCATTCCACATGCAACCGCAACAAAGCCCGCTTGAGTTTGGCGCTGACTGGCAGCGAAATGGAATGTTGTAAATAAATTATGCATTTTCATATTTGTTGTGCGCGTGTCGCTCTAATAAACACATATTTTTGGCCAGCAGCCGCAAAATGTTGGCTGTTGCATGCAACGGAATTAATACGGTATGAGAGCAGGCGTACCTCTAATACCCTTTCTCTCATTTCAACAATCTAAGCCCACTGAATATTAATGCATATTTGCGAAATACTCTTTGAGTGCGGATTGATGCTGATTGATCGCAGCTTGCATTATATATACGTACTCTGTGCGATGTCATATGTCGGAAACATTGTAAAATTTGTTGTTCTTAAAATCAATCAATTTCCGACTGCAATGAAAGCTCATGAAAATATAGCAAAATATCATAGCAAATCAGTCAAAACTTCCAATGTTTCCTTTTTCACATTCCTTTGCGGGTGCAGTTAAGCATTTTCGAAATAGTTGGAAGCGTCAATGTCACAAAGCCTAAAGGGTAAGGGTATTAAAACTATATTGACACTTGTTGTGTGTTGTTCTAGTTGTGAGAGAGAGAGAGAGAGACAGAGAGGGCGAGAGAGGGGCAGTGTGCACACATTTTTGTGCACTGTGTCTGTGGTAAGTGCGGGCAATAACCAGTAACCAGTTACCAGTTACCACTTACCAGTTACCAGTTACCAGTTGACAGTTGAAAGTTGCCAGTTCTCCCCAAGGAACTCTGTTGCAGTTTTCAAATGCTGTTCATTTTGCTGGCTGACATTAAATTTGACGCGGCTTAAATAATATTTATGAATTTATGGCTGGCTAGCACTTTAATTGGGGTTTTTGCTGCCAAATGCCAAACAAATTTTGCATGATTTATGCCAAAAGCTTAAGCGACGGACAGGCAGGGTCAATGGGCACGGAGGGACGCATAAAATATATATAAATATACATACATATATGTCGAACTCTCGTTTAACTTCGTAAAGACTCTATTAGTAAATAAAATGCCATAAAATATTTATAAATAAGCTGCAGGGCTGAAAAAGTGCTGCTGCATAGGAAGCAAAACCCGACTCGAGACCCTGGAGTCAAATGCAGAGCCGTAGTCAAAGCTAAAGAGGCACAGCACACAGCACACAGCACAGAGCACAGATCCCTCGTTCATTGTTCACAGTTTTCAGTTGCATAGCTAAACTGTAGCTGAGCTATGCCTGCTTTCTCTCCTCTCTCTCCCTCTCTCTCTCTCTCTCTCTCTCTCTCTTTCTCTGTACTTTTCTATATGACATTATGCAAATCGCTTGGCAGCTGCTGCCACTGGATACAAGGCAGCCAGAATGCCGATACGGATGCACCCTGGCAAAGACTTTAAGTGGATTACAACGGCAGCAATATGCAACAGCAACAGCAACAGCAACAGCGACATGCAACAACCGCCACGGCAATGGCAACTTGTTAGCTGCCAGCGGGCTGAGGTAAGGAGCCCAACAGCAAAGTTCAATAGTTGTTTGATTTTCGATATGACGGCGCGGCTGAGCAGAAGGACGTAGACGTAGACGTAGACGTGGATGCGGACACGGCTGCGACTGCGACTGCGACTGTGGCTGCGACTGCGGTGAGGGTGTCGTCGTTGTCGGTGTCGGGCAGTACGAAGCACTGTGCCTTATTGCGGGTTCGTTGTCTGCTCGAGTGCTGTTGCCGCCGTTGCCTAACACGGGCAATTTATGGATTTTCTATTAGGCGCATGCGGCATCTTAAGAATTTCTAGGCGATTGTCAATGCGTCGAATGCGTAATGCAGCGCTGCGAACCAACTGCACGGCCAAAGCAGCCAATCGAGTTGTATGTGTGCCATTTTATATGACGATTTCCGAGTCGATATAGCCATGTCTGGCATTTCGCCTTCGCCTCTAAAAGCTATCGTCAGGAAATACCCCATAGGTACTTCTGCTGCTGCAGCATATAGCATATGTCAGAGGCGTCCTGATCGGATAACTAAATATTTTGCCATAGGAAGCACAAGCTGAAAATGAGTTTCATCGTGAGGCATATATCTGCAAGGTTATTTAATCTTCGGCCTGCCGCAGATAGCCGTTCGCTCTGCTTTCACATTAAAAAACAAATGAAAAAAGCAACTGCCAACGCGGCGTATGCGTAATGCCTGCTAAGCCCCACCCGGCCTCTGGGAAACGGACGGCAGCTCATCAATTAGTCGGGCATTGCATTTTGCTAGGCTTGGTTCAAAACTCTCGCCTCGACTGCAATTTAAACTTTGCTCGCTGTCCGGCAGAAAAATTGTTTTCTCTTTTTTCCAATTTTGTTTTTTCTGCGACTCTTTCACACACACTTTCTCACTGTCTCTGTTGCTCTGCGTTTTGTTGTCGCTCTCTATAACTAATTTCGTCTGGGCGCACTTTGTAAATTCCGCCTTTTAGTTAGTTGCATAGCAAATAATAACTTCCGCTTGCCTGCTGCTTTGACTAAGCATTGAAATGATTACGAAACAAGAGTTGCACTGCCAGCCAGACAGCCCCGCCTTACAGCTCTACACAGCGCTCCCTCGCCACACCAGTCGGTGAGTTATCATCGTTTTGTTGCTTCAAGCGCTAAAAAGAAAATTCGTTTCGCACTGAGGCAAACTTTATTATACTTGTAAGAAGAAAATTCGCCAAAACGAACTTTATGACTTGAATCCAGCAGCAGCAGCAGCAGCCGCCGCGAGCAGGCATTTAGTGTGGCCCAGCCGAAGCACATGCATCCAGCCAGACTAGGGTTAGCCAAGCAGTTCTTGGCAACCAAAGGCGTTCATTAAATGTTTTCTACTTGTTCACATCTTTGTCTACGATCATAAGTTTACTCGTTTAAGAAGGAGAAGCAACTAAGAGTTTAGAGGGAGTATCCGGTTACCACTGTAGTCTTTAAGTCAGGTACTCGATTCTTGCGATAAATAAACTTCTTCAACATTCAAATTCTTTTTCTACTATTAAGTTTCCTACGATGATATCAGTTATATAATATCTGTAGTAAATGATTTTAAAGCGACTTTAACCAGAAGAAGTTTGCTTACTTCAATTTAACCCTCTTTAATTGGCTTCTCAATTTCCACTGAGGTTGGTGGATAATCCGATAAGTGTGAAAAACAACTCAAATGAATTTTAACAGAGACAACTGGCTTGAATCCATTTGTAGGGTAACAAAAAACGCCTCAAGCTATATTTCACTGATTTTCCACAGTTGTGGGTGGAATTACCTATATCGCGAGTTACGTATAGAAACAAGTCAAGCTTCCCAGCTCCTTCGGCTTGGGCTGTGCATAGATCACCAATAAGTCAGTCAGTCAACCAGCATAAGCAGTTGTATATTCAAACAGTACACTGACTGTATAATATATTTAATAATATATTTTCCATTGAAAATACACAAATTTCTATTTCCAACAACTTTTGCAAGCGACCCTCGCACTAGCCAATATCTACGGCCAATAATAACAAAAACTATCGGCAATTTTTTCCTTTTTGTATGTGTGAGTGTGTGTGTGTGTGTGTCGGTTATGAGTAAAACAAGCAACTGGATAAGCAAAACCATCCTTTGAATCCAAAGCCAATCCGCCCCAAAAGCCACGCCCACGCACCCATTCATAGTTTATCCACTCATTCCGAGCCGTTGAAGCGCAACCGGTGAAGTGCGGCTTCAACTTTTGTTCAAGTTGATCGAAAAACGCGAATAAATCAACCGAAGCCCTCAACAAAATTTAAAGAATAAAAAAACAACAACAACAACTGAGCAAATTTAACTATTAACTTAAGCAAATAAAACATTTAGTGTTTTTACTTGGAGTACTATTCTGATCGTAAACTAAATATTGAAATTAATCAACCAAAATCAAAATAAAACAAGTAAAAGGTTCTAGTCGGGAGCTCCCGACTAGGGGATACCCTGAATCCTCTGCTTCCAACATCAAATGCATACACATATATATTCTATTTTAGAAGCTATATGTCAAGTTTGGTGACTCAAGCTCTTATTATTTAACAAAATTGCCCAAAAAACAGGATATCGATATAGTTATCGATTATCGGAAACAAACTCGATCTGCGCGGGAACTAGGAGCACCTACATCAAAAATTTCATGTCTCTAGCTCTTATAGGTTCTGAGATCCTTGCGTTCATATATACGGACAGACGGACAGACAGATATGGCTAGATCGACTCACCTATTGATGCCGATCAGGAATATATATACTTTATGGAGTCGGAGATGCTTTCTTCTGCCTGTTACATTTGCATTTGGCACAAATACAATATACCCTTTTTACCCATTTTTAATGGGTATAAAAACATTCATTTCTGCATGAAACATTTACTCCGTAGTTTCGATAATTTTAAATGAATAAATTCATGGAAAAAGTTTGATAACACTTTTACTGCGTCGGACTTATTAACTTTCTGACGTGCGGGAAATGGATGGAAAACTAATGTCAACATTCTTATGAAAACAAATATCTGAAGCAAAGCCGATTAATATATTAAACCCCACTCTTTACGTTTACAACTCATCTAATAGGCATATATCAATAGCTGGAATGGTTGCCCAGAGTTTTAGATGCCTCGCCTCTTTAGATGCTTCTCTGCTCTCAAGTTGTATCACTGCGAAATTGGATGGGTATTAGGGCTGAATGTCACTTTTGCAGCAATTGAAGAATCTTGTGCGATATATGTACATGTGTATATATATGTGTGTACACACACACACACACAGGCACACACACACACTGCTTTCTATCGTGTCTGACTTGAATTTTCTATGATTTTGCGCTTTGCTGCGCTGTGATGTGTAGTGTTGTGCCTGGCAAACACTCGACAACAAAGAGGCATTTCGAATTTTAATTTTAATTGAAATTGAAATATTTATGCTGCCACTTGCAACCGAAGCGGCTGAAGCACAGAGACGCCGGCGGCGGCGCTGACTTTCAAATTTAATCAAGCGCCGAGTGTAAAGCAAAATCTAAACAAAATGGCAGCAGCCCCTCAAGTGTGTGTGTGTGTACAGTACGTGTGTGTGTGTGGGTGCATGCTTATATTAGTTCGGGTAGCTGAAAATTAATTAAGTTGAGAAAATGTCAACGCTGCTGCTGCTTTCGCCCCGCCGTCGCGTCGTGTCGCCCGATATTGTTACCTGCCATTCGTTTCATTTCGTTTCGTTCCGTTTCGTTTGCCGTCAACCACTTTATGCAGTCGCCGGTCGCCGGTCGCCAATGTTGGTAAGTTGCTGTGTGCGCACATGTATGCTGCGTCACTTGGCACACCCTGTCACCTGGCCACAAATGGGGTATTTTGCATATCATACATTGTAAATTCCTAGCGTATGCAGGAACGAAGCCAAATACCAAATGGTAAAATAATTCATACGCATTCAGGAAAATCCATGAAACAAATTAATTCTGATTTAGTCTGCAGAACAATTCAAACGGATTCTAGAGTAAAGCAGGGTGTCCAGGGTATTCTTGCATCGTGTGTCACCTTTTGACTTTCTGACTTTTATTAAGTTTGACGGTTACACACACACTGCACACAAATATCACACACATACACACACACACATATTGCACACCTGCATCGTTTGCTGCTGATTTAATATTGCAACACACAATGGGACCAAATCAGGTATTAGTTCAACAAAATTTTATGTTTTTGCGTAACGAAATCTATTATCTCATTTTTTCCTGTTTTTTTTTTTTCCAAACTAAATTTAAAGTTTTGATAAGCTTCTAATTGTATTAATACACATATATACATATATGCATTTTTAATTGATGATGTTTTGTTATTGCAGATTATTTAAAATTCATTTATGTTTGTGCCCAGAGTTTCGATTTTTGTTTATCAAAAACTAAACTTGAAGCCGTATGAGTTGGTTTAAGAACAAGCCAGCTCCAAATCGAATCGAACCCTAATCGAAACGACATTTCATCTGTAGCGAACCATATGCCTCAAAAAATATAAATATGGTTTAGTTTAAATCCTGGTTTACTTTTGCCCGACGCATTGATTCGAGCCCTGAGCCGATCTCCTAAAATCGTTTGTTAGACTTGCAGCCTCGACTACGCTAAAATCCCGGACTAGCCGACAGCCGTCATATGAATTTTAAAGAAAATTGAAAAATAGTCAGCATACTTCCTTCAAGTCACAGTATATCTAATCAAGAATATGCTAGTGCAATCGAATAGACCGCGACTCGAGACAAATTTCAAGTGGAAGCATTAAATATTGTAAAAACTTGAAGGGACTTGAAAAAAACATTACGATAAAACCTCTTGATATGCAAAAAAAAACCTAGACCTAGATCCAACCATTTGCGCCTCTCCATCCATTCGCTTGTGTGTCTCTGTATAGTCTCTATAAAAATGGACATGCAGGCTGTCCTAGAGGATAAACAAGATATTTTTTATTTTCTTTTTTTTTTTTCTTTTTATGTACCTAATTATTTTTGCTATCCCAGCCCCACTGCGCGACACTTCATAGTTAGCGGCTTGAACGGCGGCTAGCGTTATGTTATGATAAGTTTATAATGCCACCCACACAGCACCAACACACACACCCACACACACACACACACACCCATACACAGCCATACACACACACACACATTTTATGAGCGCCCTCTGCGATTTGAGAAAAGTGCGGAAAAGCGAAAAATTAAACTAAACCGAAAAAATAAAAATGAAGTGCTTCTTCTTTTTGGCCATTTGTTTTTTTACTGTTTCGAGTATGTGTGCAAGTGTTTGAGTGTGTGTGTGTGTGTTTGTTTGTTAACTTTGACGGCTCTAAAATTTATTAAAATTACACTAAACTGCAGAAGCAGCCGCCCGACCCAGCGCGGGATTTGTCGCTGAATGCGACGTGCGAACGGAAATTATATTAGTAGTCGCTTTTGCCGGTGCTCTCACGGGAAGTATGAACGTTGAATGAGTGCATAAAAGCGTTAAAGTGGCGCACACGGATGCAGTTGCCGCCCGGAGTGCCCATTCCAGCAGCTGCAACATATGCTTGCTGCCAATGGAGCTGCAGCTGGAGCTAAAACTAAAGCCAAGGCTCAACTCCCACTGGGCGGAGGGCAATTTCGATGGCGGCAATCAAGAGGGTTCAACTTGAAGATGGTGTCTGCCCTGCCGCAGCCACTCATAGAAAATGAAAAAAGAAAGGTGAAGAAAAACTTGAAAATTTGGTTGAGTAGCTGTAGAGCTGTAGAGGTGTGGTGGTCCGGAGTGTGTGGCCGTGGCTAGACAAACAATAAGTAAAAATTTTCAATTTCGTATGCAAAACTGTGGCACAGCCCGATAGTCACGCACCACTGAATGGGGCGTTCAATGGGCGTGGCAATGATGATGTTCACCAAAAGAGCGGAAGAGCCGTCTGCCGCTATCTTTGCCTTTGCCTTTGCCTCTGCCTTTGCCTTTGCGTTTGCCTTTGCATTTGATTTTGTGTGCTGATAGGCGCAAAAAGTCAAATTGTGGCAGCCAATTAACAGCGACCGAGGCAACAGACCCTGCGGGGCATGGGGCAGCTGTTAAGAAAAGCACAAGTCAAACAAAACGAGGCAAAGTGCACACACACACACACACACAGTCGGGTGTACACAATGACCAACCAGCTGAGCAGGCCCAGGCAAGGGTTAAGCATTCAGTGTGTGCGAACGTGACTCGTGCCTCATGCTGCATGCTGCGTGCTGCAAGCTCGTTTATAAAGTTGACAAAAAACGTTTGGGCCGACGATAATCATCTGGCAGTTTTGCGCTATCAGCGACACACACGCACACAATGGCCCAGGCGCAAAAGGAGCTACTGAAGCGTGCCAAAGATGAGGATGAGGATGAGAATGGGGCTGGGGCTGGTGGTGCTAGGGGCTGCCGCTAAGGGTTAGCCCAAATGGGAGGGGCATGACCATGGAAATGTATATGGCAAGATGTAGAAGACGAAGCTCCCGCACTCGCCAGCTCGACACTTTTGCTTTTGTCAACGTCCTGTGCCGGGTTTGCCAACAGATTTCCCCAAAAATATGACTGGTGAATTTTAAAGCGATTCGCGCTGCGGCGAATGGGCTGCAAAGGGGCGCAAAGACGGGGCAGGGGCAGGGGCAGGGGCAGGGACGACAGTCTGCCAGGGGAGCTTGCAACGAAAATAAACGCCTTGGGGCTTGACCTGCTAATGAGCACACGAGCAGAGGGAACTGAAATGCGCTATGCAACACTGGTCATGGCTGTACGAAACTATTTAATTAAGTGACGCGAACATTTCGGTTTCAGAATTTGCCACTGCTTATTAATATACTTTATAAATAATTTATTTTTAATAAATTCTTTTTAATTCAATTAAACTTTTTGCTCAGTTGCAATTTGTCTTTTTTTGTATTTTATTCTGCCCTATCATTTATAAGAGCACCTTCACCATTTCAAGCTTCCTAATTCAGCATGTTTTGTCGGTATGTGAACCAGTGTGCGAGGGTCTCAATAGGCACAAGGCCAAGCAGTAAACAATGGCGAAAAAAAAAATTCAAAAATAAAAAAGGCTTCGCTCATTAAAAACGCAAAGCGAATGCAACTTGCAACATGCAAAAGCAGCAGCAACAAACAACAGCCTGAAAGTAGGCTACGCAGGAATGGAAAGTGAGCCGCAAAACAATTGGCATTAGTATTAGTTGGCCAAAGGAAAGAGAAAACGTGGAGAGAACTAAAGCAAGAGAGAGAGAGAGAAAGAGCTGACGTTCGAATATGCATATTCATATATATATATATATATATATATACCCATGTCTGAACATATCTAAAGACAAAAGGAAGATCTGAAATCAATTCTCTCAATAGGAATTCGCAAGTTTAATGTTCCCCTTTCAGATTGGGTCTCTCTTCCGATTTTCTTCATTCATTTTATTTTATTTACAATAAATCTATTGTTTAGTTTTGTTGTTTGTGTTTTCCGGGAAATTAGTTCTTGATGTCATCGAACCAATAATAAATCAATTAATTTTGCTAGTTTTTCTTAAGTATCTTTTCCCAAGTATCTGACAATCTAGCGATTGTGACTACAACATGACAAGTAGGGTATACATAGAGACCTTGATTTGGACAGGGTATATATATAGATATATTGTAATAGATATCTCAATTTTACATTTATATTTATTCTAGTTAATTTTTATTTTATTTATAGCAAACATATTTTTTCCCAGTGTGCAATAAGAGAAGTGAGCACAATAAAATGCAAGTTCTCTTTGGGACACCGCATTGGGATGCACTTTTTCAGTAGCACGGCAGTTAACTCAGTTGGCCAGCTGGCAATTGCATAATGCACAATGGAAATGCATTTATAATTGAAACGCGTGCTCCATTTAGCCAGGGGTTCCACATACGAATAGCTTGTGGTTTTTATAGGCCAGGCGCACAGCGGGAAATCGCTTTGTGAGGCAGCAGTCGCTGCTCCTGTTGCTGCTGCTGCTGCTGCTGCTGCTGACAGCCTGTCGCTGATTAAGAACTTATTTAAAGGGCAACAAAATGCGGCAAGTCGCAGATCAAAAGCGAAATTAAATTTGTGCAAAAGTGAAATGATGATAATGATGAGGCAACAGTAAAGGCAAACAAATTGAAATGCACACGCACAAGACAACAGGAGCAGAGCGAAAGAGACAGACAGACAAGCAAAGAGCAACAAAATTTGGTTTAAAATTTGCATTCATACATCCAAAAGCGAGAGAGCGAGAGAGAGAGAGAGAGAGAGAGCGCGCAAGCTTACTCTCAGTATTTGGTGTCGGTCGCTTCTTCGCTCGATTCTTGCGCCTCTTCTTCTGCATCTGTGGCCCCCATTCATTCATTTGCCTGCGTCGTTACCGTTGCAATTAAATGAACGCACAAAAAGTATGCAGTGCAAATGGCAAATGCCAAATGCTGTAAACAAAATGGCGTACGGCGAGACGTCGAGACGTGCAAAAATTAAGCACACAAAACAGTAGAGCAGCGAGTGGGAGGGAGAGAGAGAGAGAGAGCGCATATGACATGTTTTGGAGGAAAAGTTGTAAGCATGTGTGGCACGAGTCAAAGTTGCAGCATATGCGATTCTTGCACCCACCTGTGCGTGCATCTTGAAGTCAGTGTGTGTGTGTGAGTGTGTGTTTGTTGTGCCCGTTTACCTGGCTTGTGTGTGCTTTGTCTGCGCCAATTGCCAGCTGCAATTGCATTTGCAAGTGATAATTTGGTGTGCATGTGCGTCTGTATGTGCCTTGATAACTGGGCACGAGCTTGGCCAACACACACACACACACACACACACACACACACACACACACACACACACACACACACACACACACACACACACACACACACATACACACTCACACACACACAGACATGGACATAGACAATTTGATGCACTTTCATATACATGCATGCACAAACATGCATACATGCACACATACATGTTTATACGACATGCACATGCATGCAAATGCATGTGTAAATGTTCACTGCAAGCAATGCAAATTCCATAAGGAAAACTCCCTAAACTAAGAGGCAAATTATTGTATTTGCAATTCAAAGTTAAAATAAATCAATTAATGTCGTATGCGTTCGACTGTGCAATACTCTGTATACAGGCCTAACTTTGGAGAGCCGAAATTGAATACCCTACCCGGGCTTGTGCTTGGACTACTTCAGGGCGTTGTCACAAGAAAACTCTAATTCGAAGAAGTTATCTAAGTCAGTTTACATTTGGAGTAACCAATATACCCGTTTTCACTTATCAAACAGTATATGATTCGAAGTTTCTGTAAACCAAAATGAAAAGTTGAAGAGTTGTTATATGAAAACCTCTTCGTTTATCCTACCTTTAATATCAGAAGTCGTATTCAAGTTACAAAAATAACTGAAAAATTAATTCAAAGTATAATCTTAATTAAAATAAATATTGAAATAATTTACTTCCTCGCAAATACTTTTGCACTGTGATTTTTTTATTATGCTTTTTAGCATTTATCTAATGTACCCAACTGACTTGAATTTTCGCTCAGTGTACATATGATTTGTTGTGTAGCAAGCAAATGAGGTTAAACACACAAGCGGCGAACTACGATGAGCACACGATAAACGTGGAGCCCAGTGTGGTCGGCGGAGTGGAACTGGATGAGATTTTCATCCAAACCAAAGCCAAACCAATTGGGTCATAATTGCTTTACGGACACCAAGCGCAAATGAGTCGTAAGCGGGTAGCTGCTACCCGGTACCCGTTACCCGTTACCCGTTACCCAGAGTCGGTAACTGCTAAGGGATGCTGGATGCAGGTTAAGGATCACTCTTGTCAGGGGCACAGCGAATGCATTCCATAAGTGTATGTTTGCACAGATGGGTGTGTGTGTGTGTGTGAGTGTGTGTGGGTGTGTGTGAGTGTGTGGCTTTGAGGTCGGGTGTCCACTGTAGTTGATTTCTATGCTGGTTTTCTGTTAGCCGCCAACAAAGACAAGCCACAAACTAGTTGCTTTTGAACCAAGCATAATGTGTTAATCGAATTAATTTGCTGGCGACTCGTTTCTTTCTTTCTTTTTTTTTTTGTTTTTCAACTTAATCGTTGAAAATTGATTTGAACACAAATTGCGTATTTAATCAGGGCTGCAAACTAAGAAAATTGATTTGATTGTGTGCACAGTTCACAGTTTGAAGCAACTCGTAAGCCCAGTTCCATTTTCACGGATTTTGGTTTTGGTGTGTTGCATATTTTCAAGCTTTGACATAAATCAAGATTTCAGCAATAATTGCTTAAAACCTGGAAATCTACTCAAACAGAACGAGATAAATACCAGGGCTGGCAAACAAGCTATCTCTCTTTCTCTCTCTCTCGTACGTTAAGAATCCCATATACTCTAGATCAGCATTAAGAGGCGAGTCTGTGCGGGAATAATTGGTCCAAAAGTGGGTTCTTGCATGAATAACTTTTTCGTTTATTAGGTTATTTTACGAGGCATTTACGAGCTTCACTATTCTCATACATCTTCGACATGCTGAAGATAGCTCTTCCCCCGCGCTTTATATTAACTTTATAATCCTTATAGCTGAAGACCCATTTGGCCAGCTCTCATACTTGTTGGCCCAAAGCGGGCGCCCTAATGCAGCTTTGCTAATGGCTTCAGTGCGTTTGTTAATTTGTTGTTTGATGGCACACTAAGCGCCTCCACACACACACACACACACACACACACACACACACACGCTCTCAGAGTTAGAAAGAGAGAGGTTCATATGGGGCCACAGTTCAGTCAGTCGTTAGAGTCAGAGTCAGAGGGGCCTAGAGCGGGGCAAGCAGTTCGCTAATGAGCCCCGCGAGGCTCTAACATGTTAATCCCAGTTAGTAAGTGCATTTGTCTGCCACCTCGGAGCCGATGGGACAATTTGCATTTGATTCGTGAGCCACGTAATTTTTTGTGTTTTTTAATTGGCCCCGCGGCATTTTGACTCCCAGCGCCAACGGCCCGGGTGGGGGGTGGGGGGGTTGTGGCAAGCTCTGCATGTTTTTTTTTTTTGGTCTATTTTGCGGCCATTCATCGAGTGCGGCCACACATAAATCAAGGCGCTGACGAGGCGTCAAAGGCAGGCAGACAATCGGACGCCTCGTTCCCAGGAGAAGCGGAACCACTTCATAACTGGACTCTCTACCCCAAATCGCATACATTTTAAATGCCAAGACACATGCGAATGGAGCGGGATGGGGATTGAAAGTGGGCGGTGGGCGGTGGGCAGCGACTGTGGCTGGCATTGCGATAACAACAATGACGCCGGTTGCCATTGGACATTGGACATTGGATGTCGTCTTGCTGGATCGCTCTTTGGGGCAAAATAAATTACCATAATTTAGGGGTAATTCAGCCAGCAACAGCAACAGCAACAGCAGCAGCAGCAAAAACTCACAAGTACGGCCACGTTGACAAAGGCTGAAGTGTAACGTGGAAAGGGCGGCGTACAGCGGTTGCCGGACCCTGGGCAATAGGATTTTTCCAAGTTAAGTGGACATGAAACATGCACGACCATCCAGAAAGATGTGTGTGTGTGTGTGTGTGCCTTGTAACTAGTTTAATGCCCTGCAAATGTTGGGGCATATGTCAGCGAAGGCAGCACATGCCACAGATCGCAAATCAGAGATGAAGTGAAAAAACTGCAAACAAGATTCCAAGATTTGGCCAGCCAATCGTCAAGAAGTTGGCCCAGTTTGTGCTTATTTAGTTGGGCAGATCGACAGGGTGAAGCCTGAGCAGAGAGACGCGCCTCACAGCTGCTGTCGTTGTAGGTCGCCGCAATGGGAAGCCGAAAACCCACTCTCCACGAAATAAGGACATTAACTATGTTTCTATATAATCTAGCATTCAAGTAGTTTCGTACAGCAGAGACTTGTTGCTCAAGTTTGAAGCTTGAAGTTTGGGTTCTTTGGGTTCCATGCGGGAATGCGAACATGATGGAGCTCGAACAGTTCGCGCGGGGAAACACTTCTTTCACGTCTCGCACTCATCCAAGTAAGAAAGTGTGTTACATTTTCCAACTTTAATTTAAAATAATAAAACTTCTTAGTTCGAATTAGCGACTGCTGCAATGAGTCCCCAGCGCGTTCTCATATTCTGATGTATTTTTGTATAATTATAAGCATTTCTTTGTTTCTTTGATCAAGAAACAAAACTGAGATGCGAGCACGAAGGCGCTTTTGAATTGAAACAAAATATATAATTTACCCATAAAATAAGCGTATACGCAATAAAATTCCCAAATAGTTCAAGATTGAGCACCTCCAGTTGAGTTAATGTTAATATGCAGGGTATCTGCACAGTCAGCGACTCATTTGGTATTCCTTTTTTATTAGGACTGTTGTTGTTGTTGTTGTTGAGGTCGTTGGGTCTGCATGTGCGTGCCTAGTTTAGCTTTTGATAAACTGCTTTGCTCAAGTCGAAACTTAGCCCGTGACTGGTTTGCTGCTGGTAAAACTGGCCACAATTGAGCCCAAGTTCTGGCCACGTTTAACGGGCCCACATTCAGCTCGTACAAGGCTAATATAGTTCAATAGCCAATGCGACGCCTGCGAAATGTGCGCACAGCTCATTTGATGCACATTATCGTGTTTTTCGTCTGTTTTTCCTCTTTTTTTTCTTGTTTTTTTTTGAATGTCTGCCAAAAAGTGGCTTGAAATATCTTCGAGAATGAAAACATTTACAAGGCACAGACAGCGACCTATGACCTCCCGAAAAAAAAATGCTTATACCTTTCCAGCTCCCCTGCTACGGGAGGCATAGAAAATACAAATATAAATATATATGTGCATATGTGTATGTATGTGCATATGCTCATGTTGTTTTCAGCTGCGGCGTTGGCGCCCTGCAAATTGTTAGCTATGAATCGAATGAATTGAATCGAGATGAAGATTGAGTCAAATGTACGAAGAGCCCGCCGAACTACGACTACGGCTCTTTGCCAACCGTTCCATGATGATGATGACGATGATGATGATGATGCTGCCAATGATAATGAAGGTAATAATGATGCTGCAGACGAATTTTATTGTGAATGAAATTGAATTCAATTGTGGAAAATCGAATGCCAAGGCAGCATTGCCAGCGAAGCGCAATAATTGCGCAACTTATCAACGTCATTTGGTCTGGTTGTTGAGCCACCCGCCCCGCTCCGCTCCATCGGGGAGTGGGAGCTGGCAAAACTGCCGCCAAAAAGGCATAAAGAGACGGCCATAAATGGCTTGCGACTTTCAGCTAAATGGCATTTTAACATAAATACATATGTATGCTCATAAATCGCTGCTTTACTTAAAGAAATAATATGAAAATATATATATGTACATATGCCTCAAATATGAGTGTACAGTAATGAAAAGCAACTCAATGCCGTAATATATATAATTTTTAAAAATGAAAAAAACTAATGGCCCATGGGGGGATCGAACCCGCGACCTTCGCGTTATTAGCACGACGCTCTAACCAGCTGAGCTAATGGGCCGCCTTGGGAGGGGCTGGCGTAAAAGCATAGATACTCTAGCCGGCAGCAGCAGTGACAAACGTTCAATCTATAAACAGTTTGACAAGCACTGAACAAGCGACGTGATCGAAACGAAAGCAAAGCTCTTGTCACAGGGCGAACCGAAATACGAAAGCTTTGTTAGCTTTTTACTAATTAACACAGTCTTAAGATAACAACGGGCACCGGAAGAACTATAACGAAAGTGTGTTTGTCGCAAAATGTTCTTGTGGCTGTTGTTGGAGCTGTGCCGGCAGGAACAATAGGAAGCACAATGAATGCTTAAGTCGGGGCGTTGGCGGCGGGTGGGAGCGGGCATACGAGTTTACAATTCATTTTGCACATTTCCTTGACATTCTCATTTGAGCAGCAGCAGGTATTTTTTTTTTTTTTGCTTTTATGTTTCATTGTGTCCGCAGAGAGCCTGCATATGCGACGTGTCTTTCCATTGTGTTGGGCCAGCACAAATGTGTGTGTGTGTGTTAATATACTTACACGCACACATGTGTACCTGCCCATATTTTTTTTTAGGAGCGGCGGTCGTTTTGCGCGCTGTGGCGAGGGGTATGTCTGTTCATTAGAGCGTCGCTTAATTAGCGCAGCGCTTTGTTTTGCACACACTTCCACTTCCTATTCCCCAATCTCCAGTTACCGCTCCCCATGCTCATTCGCATTCTCATTCTCATTCCCGCTGCTATTTATACTTGTGCCATTGGCCCCGGCCACGTCAACGGCGTTGCGTCATCGTACCTCGGCGTAGCTCGTTTAGAGCTTTTGGCGCAGTGCCTCACATGTGACCGTGTGGCCTAATGGATAAGGCGTCGGACTTCGGATCCGAAGATTGCAGGTTCGAGTCCTGTCACGGTCGGTCGACAATGGAGCATTGTATGAAATGTTGTGTGAATATGTCTTTTTTTTTCTTTCCTTATTTGCGCACTTTTAATTGTCATCGACGAATCAACATCATTACTCAATTTTAACGATGTCACATTTTTTCTGTATTTTTTTTCCCGCTCTCTCGGCTTTTTCCCATACGCCAGATAACAGCAATTAATTTTAATGCGAACGACTCGATTTGTTTGCGTCGCCGTTTCATGTTTTTTTTTTTTTTTTGTTTTTTGCACCTGTTTGCGCTGCTATTCTTTTTTTTTTTTTGTTTTCTAGCTGCACCCTTGATGGGAGCCTAATTAATTCCTTAAGCTGTCTGTGCAGCTAGTCCCCGAATGCAGCCAATGGGTAAAGGGGGGCGGGTGCAGCTGTCTGAACTGGCTGGGTGAACACATTATTTCAACTTTTTGCCTGGCAAAAAACTTTTGCCACGCAGCTTGGCCAGGAGGTGTGCGGCCATAACCCCAATTAATTGCAGGCAGCCAGCGCCAGCTCATTGTTTGGCCTCCATTGTCGGCCCCTTTTACATTTACCTCTGCCTTACTTCGCCTCGGTCTTTTACCTGTCTTAGTCTTTTTGTGTCCCTCTGTTTGTCAGTGTCCAAACTTTTCGATAAGCGTTTAATTGCAGGTCGAGCAGTCTCCGCCTCCGACTCCGACTCTGACACTGACTGCACGTTTTGCGTTTTCCCAAAACGGGAAATGCGTTGAACAATTTCAACCGGATGTTAAATGTCAGGGCTGATTATGCGTTCAATGTTGTTGTTTTTTGTAAATGTCGCTGTCTGTCTGTTGCTGCTGTTGTCGCCAATTTATGAGCGACAGTAATAAAAAATAAAATAACAAAATGAAAATTGTGCACCGGTCCCATCAGATCCTATTAGCAGCAGTTTAAATAAATGAGTTTCAAATTGTCCATTTAAATGTAAAATAATAATTAAGTTTACGCTTTAAGCTCAGGCCTAGTTGAATATTAAATTAGTTAAAGTTAGCTGCCAAAGCGACCTGACTTAAAAAGTTCTTGACAAGCTTTACTAATTTCCATGCCTGACGTTTGTAATTCCCAAACAGTTTAAGTTTCATAGAACTGACAAGGCGAAGTCACGAAGTGAGCTGAGTAATTTTTAGTATTTATAGCTTGTTGCCTAATATTTACACACACAGAAAATAATTTGTCAAAAAGAATTGTCAATAAATGGGAAACAACGATACGGATACGGATCGGCCTTGTTTAAATATATTTATTTTCTAAGCGGATTTTACGAGTACACACAAGTATTTCGCGTGACGAATTTCAATTTAAATTGTGCAAATTTCCAGAATTAATGCAAATGAGCGTTAATTAAGGAGCTCAATTGTAGCGGAAAACTTACTCGGGTGCAGCTTGTCACCTTCTTTTGACCCCCCCTTGACTACGTCTCTGTGAGTTTAAATTGAGCCTAAGGCCTCGATATTGCAGCCCTCTCACGAGGTTAAACATGGCTGACTTTTGCTCTCTCTCTTCCAGTCTCTCTCTCGCTCTCTCTCTCTCTCTCTCGCTCTCTCTTTCGCTTTCTATCATGATTACGCATTTTTTGGCTGCAAATGAAATGTTTTGTCAACTTGCTGCCAAAACAGCGCACAACTTAATGGCCGACGACAAAGACGAAAATACGAAACACACACACACACACACACAAACACACACACACACACACACACAAACACACACGCACACACACTAGTAAGTAGCAAACAAACAAACAAACAAACATTGGCGCAATTTTGCTGCAATTTCAAAAAGTTTTCTTATACCCTGTACCCATTAAGTGCGTCTCAAAAAAAAGGGTGTCATAATGTCAAGCAAATGTGTGCAAATGTTAAGCGAATATTAAATCGAACTGCATACAAATATTCATAAACGACTTCTAGATACTCTAGCATTTGATTTAGGCTCGAACACTTGGAGCTGCCCCTGCCTGCTTCAGAGTCCCCATCAGACTCTGGAGTGGAAGGCTCTTCGGGCTCTACAAATTAGTTAGTTCGTTTTATTGTGTACAGAGTAACTGCTAGTCATGCAAGCTCTGTCTCTCCCTTTAATTTCTGCTTAGTTCTCAAGCAGCACTTGCGGCATGAGCTGCTGCTGTCGGCGTCAACGTCAGCGTCAGCGTCGACGTTGTAATTTGCATTTGTAATCAAAAAGTTGCACATAAACTTTGTTTTATGCTCATTTGCCTGCACACACACACACACACACACACACACACACACACACACACACACACACACATTAGTGCGCTGTGACGAGAGGCGCAGGTTGCTAAGGAATTAGGCGACACTCATGTTAATATGCCAGCCATGTGCACACGAGATCCCAAAATTATAATCATATGCCACATGCCTAAGCTCACCGCTCCCCCCCAGCCCCAGAATATAGCTGAGCACTCGATGGGAGCACAGCAGGGGCAAAGGCGAGGGGAAAGCGGCTGGTTGAACGCGTGAGAAGTTGTGATAATTAAAGGAACGCAGTCTTAAATTGCGCCCAAGCCACATTAAATTAAGTTTTTCTAATTGGAATTGAAGTCGATTCAATCGATACACGTGCATAAATATCGAATTTCTGTCTCTATGAACATGTTACTCTATGGAAAAGGTGTTTCAGAAATAACTTTTGTGTTTATTTTCCGCATTTTACTGAATTGTGTACGATACCGAAATCTCTTACTGCACCGAAAAGAGAATCGTGGTTTTTGTGCGAATGTACGTAACAGACAGAAAGAGGCATGTCTGACCCCATAACAAATATATAGTCGAGTCGATCTAGATATGTCCGTCTCTCTGACCGTCCGTCCGTTCGTTTGAGTGTCTGTCCTCAAGGATCTAGAGAAAATGTTGAACATTTATTCTCGATATGAATCGTTATTGATATCCTGTTTATTGAGAAAATTTCCTGGGTTTTAAAAGCCAGAGTCATGCGATTTGTGATGTAACTTCTAAAATTGTAATTACACATTCGAGTATCTTTAGCACTACCCCACGCATTTGGTAGAAGATCGTTCAGGGTATCTCCCAGTCGAACACTCCCGACCTATTGTAATTTGAGGATTTGATGTAATCCCATTGATCTGTGTGCGCTAAATACCTATCAAGCTGGGCGTTAAGTTGCCTTTTTAGTCAACTTCATTGGGTACAGGGTATACAGAAATGCTTAAATTCTTGTACTACTGCAGTTGTGCTTGTTATGTGAACTATTTTTGTTCACTGTAGTTAGAAAGAAGTCAAAGATATACCTGTTTGATTTCCACTTCTTTTTTTGTTTGCCATTGCACTTTCTAGTGTTTTTTTTTTTTTGTGTTATTTCTCTGGCTGTTTGCTCAATTTCTTATCAGGGCTAGAAACGACTTTGAATATGCGCCCGAACTGGGTTTGAAATTGTCGCAGATGGTAAACAGATTCATTTCAAACAAATATTGGTATTGCTTCCACATTGTTTGTAAAGTATAGAAAAGTTTGTTCATTAGAGTTAAGTGTGTTGGGCGGCAAGCCTTCTGTCAAATCGAACCGTCAACTTGTCAGTTAGCGACATTTAGCTGAGAAGCTGAATGCAAGTGTTAACAACTAACAAGATCTCTGACAGGAACATTTGAAAATATTCAACAACAGCGTTCAACAGCGAACGTTCTCTTGCGAGCTTGTGGCACATTTATTTAACTGACATCTTGAATGATTCAATTGTGATTGAATGTGATCAAATTTGCTACCCTCACCCCGCAGCGTTGGCCCTCAAGTGATGAAAGGACCCAATGGAAAAATGCAGCAAGCCAAAATGCGGAAAAGCGGCATTTAATCAACTGATGATGCCCACTGGGAGCTGGCCTCAGGGTATTCAAATTCAAAACCATATCGAATCTGAATCAAATCAAATATTTACTTGCTGTTAAATTTATGACAAGCGACTGGGCAAAAAAAAAAAAAAAAAAAAACACAAACAAAATAAAAAATAAAAAAACAATTTTGCGGTTTTTCAAAGCACATAAAACGTGCGGCAGATATTTGTGGGCAGCTTGAACGGGCTGTAAAACGATGCTTCGGCTTTTATGTGGCACTTTAACCATTTGAGAATTATAAAGCCCAGATGTTCGCTGGCAGCAAACAAAAGTTATGCCAAAGCCATCAAAATGCATTTATCAGCTGCTCGGATTGGGCCAATTGGATGGACTGCTGTCAGAAGCTGGCTCACTGCTAACAGCCGGCCAGCTGGACGGACTTCAAGTCAAGTGGCTGGCTCCGTAGTCAATATTTAATTTGTCAAAATGTCGGCAGCTGTAGCTGTGGCTCAAGCAGAACAGAGACCGGGACGGCGGCGGCGGGAACGGGGCCGACGGAGAATGAAAGCGCAACTCTTGGCCATGTTTGTTTGCCTGTTGGCCTAGCCCAAAAAGCTGCAGTCAGCTGCATTTAACAATTTGCTGATAAATTAACTGGCCCCAGCTACGGCTAGAAATGTAGCTATACCCGCCGCCCGCTGCCAAGTGAAACAAGTGGCAACTGACAGGGCTCTTAGCGTGGCTAACAACTTTTTAGCCATGGCCTTAGCAATGACATTTCATTTTTCAGCACACACAAAATCTCCTTCACTTGGCCAAATGTAGCTGTTGCTGTTGTTGTTGTTGTTGTTGTTGTTATTGTTATTGTCTCTGACCAGGCCCGTTTAAAAAGCTAACGCGCTCTCCGCAACCTGGCCAACAACTCCTTTTGTAGACACTCGGCAAATATGCAAATGAAGTTTTAATGCAGATTTATAGCCTCAGACAGTGGCAACAATTGGGCCGTATCTTTGCCAAGCTAACAAAATATTTGATCATCAAACATGACAGTCCGATAAACTAAACTAAACTAAACTAAACTGAAAATTGCTTGCTTTGAATTCAACGCACAAATTATAATATTTAATAACAATTATCGCTAATTGCAATAAACCTTTTTTCGCTGCAGTCGAGCGATTCGAATTTAAGAGCGTTTTAACCAATTTGTAATGTTTGTAAAATGATTTTAATCCGCGGCATAATAATAAAAAAAATGCATTTAATTACGAATCTATAATTTATAATTAAGTCGCACGCAGTTGACTAGAAAATACCCTGTACAGAGCCACGCTCTATAGATACACATTTTTCCACAGTAGCTACGTTATGCTTCCACTGGATTCCACGGGATTCCACTCGCAAGCGTGGAAAATTGGTGAATAACGTTGTTTTCTCTTCGTCAAATTCAATTTGACGTTTTTTTTATTAACATTCAAATGGTGACATTCTTCTTTACAGAAAATGCGAAAAAAACGGAAAATCGTTCATTTAATTAGCTTTCATCCGCTTTATAAAATATCATATGTGAGTGGAATTGGAGATGCAAGTTACTGAGATTTATAACTTATAAAATTAAATTAAAATGAAATTCAAAGAAAAACAATTGGCACAGGCAAAACCTGTTAAGCGTTTCCGCCTGTACTCTTTCATTTCATTTTCATTTTTAATTTAATAAAGGATATATAAAAACCGAAGCATATACAAGAAATTACCCGTCGTTTCCTGGCTCAAATTAATAATATTAAAAGAGCACCGAAATTGTTTTTGCCATTTAAAATAAATATAGAAAAAAACGCTTTTATGGCCACCGCACGTCTACGCATTCGCCATAAAGCTCTACAAGAAATCTCTAAGCTGCAAATTCAAATAAAAAAATGTCACTTCCTTTGGAAGCGAAGAAGAACTAGGCTGAAAAGGACCTAACCAACAGATCAAGTCGATCGATGCCTCTAGTGAACGCATGCAGATGCTCAACCAAACGAAATGGATTCTAGTCTTGTCTAAGCCATATGAACATATTAATATAAACTAAGCTACCTAAAGCCAAAAGCTATTATTAAACTTTAAACCGCCCGATCCTCACTCTGATAAGTGTAAAAACAATAAAAACTTTTTAAAATCAAGTCTGCTGAGATCTTACTTCGTTGCCTTGCATCGGGCTCTAACACATTCTACTGCCCTCTTAAAAAAATTAACATTTATTGCTGAAATTTAAGCCTGACGTTCGAGCGGGCTTTTGATGTCGCTTTACAAGGCACAATTATATGGCCTTGTAGTAGTATTTCAGTACGCAACAGTCACCAGGCATCTTTTACGACCTTATAAGATATATGTATGCATAAATATTCATGATCAGACAGATGATCCAAGTGTATCGAGCCCAGCTAGCAAGTCTGCTCGTCTGAACGCAGCGAATTCGGACAATTGACAAATATATTTTCACACAATATACGCGGAACAAGTTTATTTGAATTTGCGATAGTTTCTCTAAAAGACACTTTAAGAATATCTCGACCGATGAATAGCTTCCCATATATATTGACAAAAGCTCGCTTTTAAGGCCATATATTCGTTGGAATAGGAATATCCGTAGAATAAATAACGAAGTTATTCAAGCTTTTCCATTTCCCGTCGTGTGGAACTATGAGAAGCCGAGGCATAAGAAGTTCGAGTGGGCACCAGGAGTATGTGTAAGTTGTAAATAAATTCACTTGACTGGTTCAAAGCTTTAAGATTCATGGTTTGGCATTAAGTGAATCATATTCATATCATTCAAACTTTAATTGCGGTGAATTTGTGGAACGAAATCTTTAGTCTATGGTCAAGGAGAGGGACTCTTTGAGCTGACTGCAGAAAATGCGTTATGCTTGGCTGGCTCGAGCTGGCAGCAGCATATCGACCATAAACCTAATGGGCCAACACTTGCCGCACACAGCTGTGACACAAGTGGCCACAGAGTAGAGTGTATAATCGGAGACCCCAATGCGTTCAATATGCGTGGCTCTGGTTAGCCGCAGGCAGGGCAACAAACGGGTCGCAGTGAAAGTCTTGGCTCGACTTCGCTACGATTGGCTGGCCAAACAAAATCAATGTAGAATTTTAGTTAATTAAAACACAATAAAATATGCAAATGCTACGAGTGCTTTGAGGCAACCGCAGCCAGACACCATTCGGAGTTGCTGGCAGTACAATGGCGGGTGATAGGAAGAGGGACGGGTGGGGACTGGCAACCGCAAACAGGGCACAAGTGTGTGCTGGAGCTGTGCCCCAGCTCGTTGCAGCTGCAGTTTGCCAAATGGGCTTTGATGTGCCAAAGTCAAAGTCAAGTGTGCCAAAAATGATGCAACCAGACCAGACAGCTGCCACAAGTGCGCTGGCTGGGGCAACGAGCAGGTGGCGCACATAAGGTGGGGGGTAAGCACATAAGAGCCTTTCCGCCCGTTGCCACATGACGTGATATTTTGTAAGTGCCATGCCCATGCAATATGCATTATGCGTGTCCACCAAAGCACCACTGAACCAACCCAGCCCAGACCGAGCTGTCCCGATCCAACCAAATAAACCGCCTGCTTGGCAGCTGACAGGCAACGGCAGCACTGAGAAAAACAGCCAAATAATCGTTAATGCCAGGAAACATATCTCTAATTTTGCTATATCAAATGCCAGCCAAAACATAAATCAGTCAATTAAAAATGCCTGCATATACATGCATACGTTTTACGTATTTAACAGTGTTGTATAACAAACTGTGACTCAACATTTAATACGCAGACATTAAATAACCGCATGTGAATATGTGTATATATGCGTATGTGTATGCGTCTGCATATCCGCGAGGAATATATTTAAATTCTATTTATTACTTTCCAAAATTGTACTCAATAATATCTTAGTACAAGCTGATATTCATTCACAATTGTCACTTGAATTCAGTGCTAAGCAATATTAATCGATACGACTAAATAAATATCATTGATATATTACCGTTCGTATGTTCTTCTCTCCTTAATCAGACTGTTTTTCCATTTTATAATAATATACATTCACAAGGTTCATTCAAAAATATTCTGCGGCAGAGGTCATGAAATCAATTGTTGCAGCAACTTGCTTTGCTTTGATTTAGTGGTGGCACTTGAACGTTATCGATAATATCGGGTATCGAATGCAATATCGATTTGTAAAGCGAAAAGCGAAAGCGAACCCTTTTTCCTTTAAATAAAAAAGTCTGACTTGAATTTGTCTACTTGCTAGGAATATTTGCTCAGTGTATTAACCGCTGGCAACTCAATTAATAGCATTTTCGCTGCTTGGCGGCGGGTTTTAATGCGTTTATTTATTTAAGCAGCAACAACAGCTACAGGAGAGCTGTGGTTAAGGGGCGGGGGGGGGGGGGGGCTATTTTAAAGTGCAATCATTTTATGTGCCACTTAACACGCCCCTTTTAAATTTTATTACGATCTGCATGCTGCAGCCTCAACATGTCCGATGTGGCTCCATCGGAGCCACCGTGTGGTGCGCCCAATGGCTTTTAAGTGCCAGCCAAGCGCGCCCTGGCGGTGGCTTTAAGCGCTGCACTTGGGCCAAGCAGAGAGCGGCCTTGGGGCGAGAGGGGCGATAGGAGAGAGCTGGTCAGGCGCAGAAGGTTTCCATGTTGTCAGCTAGAGGCAGAGTTGCCAATTATGCGGAGACCGCTTAATAAATATGAAATGACATAAATGACCAAAAGTTTCTTATACCCTGCGGACAACAGCAGGGCCCGCCCGGCCAATGGGTGAGTATGTAACAGTCGGGGTTTCCGTAGGATTTCGTTTTGCTAAAGGTCGCTAGGATAGAGAAATGGCTTAAAGAGGGCAACTCTTAGTCGATACCATTTAGCTGCACTTACTTTTTTAGCATTCTGGTTGTTTTTTTTTTTTTTTTTTTTTGCTGGAAACGAGGGACACAATATGAATAAAAGCCGAATGCGTAGCCGCAATGTCGACCCTCGTCTAGGCAACAATAACAACAAGAACAACAACAGGAGCAACAACAAAAACAACAACATTGACAGGCCAACAAAGCAAAAGGCATAAATATTGTTGTCCACGATTCCTGTTGCCAGAATTCGCTTCACCAACTGACCAACAACTCATGCAAAGCGACAGGGACAGGGAGAAGAGATGAGATGAACAAGGGGGTGGGCGGTGGAGCGGTACAGGCTGTGCTGCCTACATGAATAACATTTATGGACCTCCCTTAAAATACTTACATAAATTAAATTATTTATTAACGTTTTAGTTTGGCAACCAGCGAAGCAACACAAAATCAAATTAATCAGGAAAGCATGATGAAATTTCTCTAAGTTTCTCCCAGGAGAGATGGGCGCGTGACTTACAATGCCTCGTGACACGCAAAATATACAAAATTCAGAAATATATTCTTCATTTCGTGTACTCATATGACCTGTATTGGGAGAGTAAATGAAACAATGAGAAGCTACAGCTTCACAAGCTGGGAGTCATCTGGAGACATGAAGAGACCATAAGCTAGTCCAGGCTAGGTTCGGGGCTCTACGATTAGCTCTGCTACGTACTTATAACTTATAGGAAGTTTACGCTTAAGTTATTTCTTGGCTTAAAAACAAAGCATTCGGATTTCATTCGTACTAGAATTAACTTAAGGAAGCGGATGTAACATATACATTTATATCAATAGAACGAGGTCTATAATAATTTTCGAGAGTTTTTTCACTGTGCGTAAAATGTAATTTATATTTTGGTTTCTTATTCACTTATTAGCAAAATTAATTGAAAGCATCTATGAAAAATTTACCTCGACAGACAGAAAAAAAAAATGGATAATTAATCGTTTATGGAAAACGCCTCTGCTGAGGCAGAAGCGTAAGCTAGTTAAATAAATGAGGAATATGATATGGAATTGGATATTTCAAATAAATGTCCACTTAAGCGGCATTTCGCAAGGCACAACTGGACTTAATTAGAGCTATTGTTAGCCAATGTGCAGCTGATTAAGCATTCTTAAGTACACTTTATTTAGCTTTCTATTGGCTGTTCTGCTATGCATTTTTCGCCTTTCAGCCAGGTATGCCAAGTAGCTGGCTGAGATTAAATCACGTGGAAACTCTCTAATGACTGCCTCGTATTTACGTACAGCCAGGCGCTGCTTTCTCTTGCTTTTGCATTCCGGGCAGCATATGGACTGGGTTTTGTGCTAACCCACAACCTACTTATGATTGCGATTTCGTTTACGATTTTTGTGTTGTCCGCAGCCCGCAGCCCGCAGGCCGCAGGTTGCAACCTGTGCTCGTTGTTCGGAAATCGACACAAAACGTTGCGCTTTGTGCAGCGCCTTTAATGAATTAACCAAAAGCGGTATCAAAAAAAAAAGTTCAGGGCTCCTGCTCCCCGTATCCTGATCCGGTTACATTTGCAGCGACCGTAGCGAACGTAGTGCCAAGGCAAAATGGATGCTCTCAATGGCTGCCACGACTGGCGGCTGGCGGCTGGGCGACACAAGGCGGAAGGCGGGCGACGAAGGGCGCAGCAGCCGGACGCAATGTCGGACAACGCGGGGCAATTATTGTAAGCGGCTTTCATCGTGCGATGATTACACTTACAGCTGAAATGGCGCACGACAAGAGGAGGATGGGTCTGTGTCCAGAAAACATTTTGAAAAAAGCTAACAAAAAAAAAAACACCAGCTGAGCTGAGAATCTTTCGGAATGCCGAAATTGTACTACACTTGCATTACTAACAGAGATGCGCAATCAATGCAATATAAATGTGATTGAAATATCTTTTTCAAGAGCCCAAAGTCTCTCCACAAACATTTATATATACTATATACATATATATACTTTCATTTGAAATTAAGAAAGTTACTTTTTCCGCTCCATAAGAAATTGAATAACCATAAGAAGCTCGATTGATTGATTGATACGAGCATTATTTTATGCAGAAATCTTCAAAAGTTACTTCAAATAGAAACAGACCCTCAGGTCCATGCAAAGGAATATATATATTGTTCTGAGTATATGATTATAACATTAATATGAAATGTATGATTGTAATATTAGATATTATTGTTATGTATTATTATTTTGAAATTATGAAATATATATCATTGATAAACTCATATTAACTACACCCGGAATTCCAATTTTTGTATAAGTTGAATCGAGCCTGGAACCGAATGTGGAAATTTGTAAGTCGAGACATTGGATTGAACCGTAAGCCGAACTCTAATAACTTTTTTTTTGGCTTAGCGTCATGATGTTAACTAGAATACCCTGCTCAGTAAGGGTATATAAGAAAGAGAAGGCAAAAAACGGCCGTTAAGAAGGCGGCGATTGAAGTCCCGGAACGGAGAAAGCAACAACATGGACTGAAAGAACTAGAAAGAGTAAACGAGACAGACAGAGAGAGAGAGAGAGAGAGACATACTAAGAGATAGAGAGGGAGAGAAGGGGAGAAAGAGAAGCAGCAAAACATTTCTAAAAAAGAATTTCGCTAGCTGTCTGCTGGTGGGTTGTTTGGCCGGCCAGTTAGTTGGCCATGTTTGTTGGCTTAATTAGTACTGTGCATTTTTATGGCATAATTTTCGGCGTTGTAAGCGTTTTGGCGCCATCAAAATGTACAACACGAAAATATTACATTAAAATTTATGAAGCCGCGTGTCGGCAACAAACACAAAACAACAAAACAACAAAACAACAAAACAACAAAACATTGCGCACTCGCGCCGCAGTTGGTCTAGGAAGACGACAGCGCCAGGATTATGGCAGGGGCAATTAGCGTCCAGTTTTTGATGTGATTTTTCAAGATTTCATTGAGCCTACCTGCAAGTAGATTAAAGCATTAAATACAGATATTAGTCAAGAATAAATTTTAGAATAATAATTAGAATATATTTACTTAAAATATACATATACAATTTACCACAAACAATGTAAAAGAAAAATTGTACTTTACTTTTAAGTTTTTTTCCCACAGAATATAAGACAGCATATCTATTTCACAGTACATAAACTTAACATAAAATATTTCACACCACAACAAATCATCAAACAATTATACTACATTGTCATGAGACATCTTTATGCAGACTAAGAAATTAGAATAGAATAAACAGATTGAATAAGTGCAAGTTTGTTTTCATATGGATTGTTGATTAGGAGATTCAACAAATATCACACTTGAGAAAGTAAAGAATTTTACATATTGTATAGTAACAATTCGCGAGACATATAATTATATAATGTGTTATATATATTTGCATATATGCATATATATTATATATGTAAGTTGTTACCGCTGCTCTTCACATCGTTCGGTCCAAACACATTCAACAGCCTCATTCATTGCCTTTGTTGCAGCCCATTAAACAAACTAAGTAAACTACGCTAGCTAAGCAACTAATTACAACTCTCGTTGCTCAAATTAATTTTCCATCACATGCATTTTTTCGCTTCAATTTTTACTAGACACAAGTAACTAGCTCTGGTCCGGAGTCTTTATGAAGAAAAAAACGAATTAAAATATTAGCACAGAAAACATTAAAATCGCAATTGTAATAATGTTGATAAAATTGTGCAGGAATTCTTAAGCCAACAACTTTTGTGTTTCTTAACCGTTCTTGATGACTTATTTTACTATAGAATATTTGTATATTCTCAAAAAGTCAATTGCATTAAATTTGCGGCTAAAATTGGCTCAAACCAATATGTATTGGTTTATTCACTTGATATATTTAAAGACAAGCAAGCCCCTGTCAAAATAACCTAACTAAAGAAATAAATCGTTGAAAAGATCATGCATCGTGATGCTAGGAGTATTCTCTCATCTTCGTGTAGATCTTTAATTTATTGAGGTCCATTGAAACCTATGCCGCACCTTCACCTTATAAGCAACTCGTTCCAAGCACGCTCGTCCTTAAACTATATTTCGACAAACGGTGGCAAAAAGAACTCTGAGGTAGATTTGTAGATTTCAGCGGTATACTTTAAATTGTTTAGGTTACGTGGCTCCCACAGATAGCCGGCAATCAAGGACCGGCTAGTGAGGACGAGAAACGAGGACCGGGCAGCAAGTATCGGCAGCGAAACACATTGAGAGTCGGCCGCAGTCAATATCTTTGTGCATTTCAATAGTTCATGACGAAATTCTGGAGCAGCAAGTGCAATAAAAATGCATTTCATGCTCGAAACACGACTTGGGTCAATTTATTTTACTTTGCCGCATTTAACGACTTCACACAGGCGCTGGAGGAGCTGCAACAGGAGCTGCTGCAATTGGCAGGCGCTGCTTGCATTGGCTCCAGCCTCACACACACACACACACACCCACACAGACATACACACATACTTTTATAAGAGCGTGTAATGGTGTTAGGCCACAATGAGCTCAATTTACGCCGATGATTGGCGGTGCCGGTTGGCGGGTTTTGCTGCTTAGGTATATACAGCATGGAAGTGAAAGGGGAGTGGCGGGAATTCCCCAAGTCCGTCGATGGGGCTTGGTCCGTTGGCTTTAGCCGAAAAAGTTTCATGTTTGCATTTGCCTATCGTCTATCGTCTGGCAGTGGATGCCGTCTGAGCGTCCATCCGGCGGACCCGTCTGGTGCTCTGGTCGTGTGGCATGTGCTGAGGTCCTCTGAGCCTGCGGCTCCTAAGTAGCAGCCGCCAGACGTTAAACATCGCGTGCAGACAGCCCTGCCAGGCAGACATTGGGCGTAGCCACGCCCCATGTCCCGCCACACCCGCTGCCACAGCAGAAAGTCGTGTTTTGGCTGTTTCTGGGCGAGGAAAAAAGTCACAGACAGGCAAAATTGCGCTGCACATGAAATTGGCGCAGAGACTTCTTGTCGGGGTACCAGAAACACCTCTCCCCCCACCACCAACCCCCAACCACTACCTCTGCCCCCTTCGCCCCTGTCGCAACTGAGGCAAACAAGAAACTACAAGCAAGCCATATATAAAAATCAACTGACATGTCTATGAGCTGCGGGCGGTGGGCATGGTGCTATGGTTGTTAGGGTTCAGCGGAACTCGCTCCTTGCACGTGGCCCCTTTCTCCCATGCTCGGACCAGACGATACACGTAACAGGCGCAGCATTTTCTTAGCATTTCCCAGCTCCTATTCGAAGTGGGAATATGTTTAAGGCAATCTGAGAATTGGCATTGCAACTTTATGAAAACGCCAGCAGACATTTTAATTGTGATTTGTTCGCTTGGCGCCTTCATTTGACAGCAAGATAGAGACAGGCGGAGAGCGAGAGAGAGGGAAGAGAAAGAGACCAATAGAGATAAGCATATAGGCAGGCAGCTGGTGGCTCTGGGCGGGTGACGTTGTCATGACGGCCTCAAAAGTTGCGCTCTTAGTTTGCCAAACTATAGAAGTGTCAGGAATGCCGTCAAATGAATCTGAATGCTAATTAACCCATCAAAGCCATCAACATCGTGAACAATGTGAGGCATTACAGAACAGCAGCACAATGAAGCTAAAGGTGCGCACAAGTGCTCTCTGTTTCACAATGGAATCATTTGCAATCAAGTGTAATTAAGCGCCATCTTAAAGCAAGGCAAGGGAACATTTTAGTTGTTGTCTGAATACCGCAAAAAAGCGTGAATGCCTTTTGCTTAAATTAAGTAATTCAAATGAAATTAGCAGCTATTAATTTAAGGAATTGCAGCTGTTATAAGTGTTTTAATAAAAAGGACACTTCAATAGCACAGTGTCACATGTCTACCGTCCTCTTGGGAGAACCATATTGAAACAAAGCACAAAGCAAATGTTTTTTTCATAGAAACCTTGAATCGAAAGGAAGCTGTGGTAGTACTTCTTGTACTTCTAGCTTCTATATTTTTCCAATCATTTTCAATCAGTCAGTCAATCAGTATAAACTCTTTTATACTATACATATAAGAGATGTGTTTTATACTATATATACACAGATACATTCTTAGTTTTGGATAGAGCATAGAATCCGGGATATGCAAGTGGTCACAAATTGGTAAATTGACAGATCCGTTACCTAATGCCCGAGTACTTATTTAAATTGCTAATTACATATACTAATTGAAGCATATTAATTAATTGCTTGCAATTCAATCAAATAAATCAAAACGAAAATTCTCGAATTGCCGCTGGCAGAAGGACGTTAACAAGATGAGCATGTGGCCAACAAGTTGGCCAAGTAACAACATGCCCAAGTGCCGCCCTATTATGTCCTATCAACAACAACAAGAACAATGAGCAATAACAACAATTAAAAGCAACAATAACAACAACAACAGCCATTTGCTATTATGATAATTATTTTGAAAGGCTTTTCACGAGTTTTTGAACACAAAAGGGATTTAAATTACGCCGCTAAGCGGTTTATGCAACAACAGCAGCAACAACAACAACAACAAAGTTGGGAGCCAACGAATTGCCATCATCTTATGTTGCAAGAAGAAGAAGAAGAAATGGGTAAAAGCTGCCGTACTGTGTGGCACAGAGAACTCATCAGCAGCCAAGCATCGCATTTTGAGATAAACATAAAGCGCACCTAATGCGTGTATGTGCGTGTGGCTGTGCGTGTGTGTGTGTGGGTGGGAGTGCCCGCAGCCAAGCCAGTCGACTCATGTGTGCGTGCGCGTGTGTGCGTGTGCTGTTGACTTTGGATAATGTCGTTTGTTGCCGTTGCCGTTGCCGTTGCCGTTGCCGTTGCCACTGCCGCTTGCTGCATGCCGCGTGTGTTTTCTGTGTGTTTGTTTGTTTGTTTGTTTGACTGATTGTCTGTCATTTTGTCTGATTGTGCGCCTATTAGTATACAAATGAATGAATAAGTGCGCACACACACCACCCAAACACGCGCCAAAGCACACACACACACACACACACACACATAGACAGACCAAGAACCATCCAACTGGCAGCACAACCGCTCATCTCGTTTTCATTTTCGTTGATTGAATGTGCGAGCTGTTACGTTCCAAAGCCGCAGCTAGGAGGGGCTGGGGTATTTTATGGCAGGGGCTTTCAAAGAGGTTGCATGGACAAGGCGGCAGATGCGCCGCCATCCACACAATTGACGAGGGAGATTTTTGTGCTTTAAGCCTTTAAGTCTTTGTTAGACAATTTGCAGCCAAATGGCCCGCAGAATAAATAACGAATAACTTTTTGAATGACTCTTTTATACCCTAGCCACAACTAAACAATATTCTAAACATAAACATAAACATAAATATAAATATAAATATAGGTAAAATAAAATAATTGAAAGTCGGATCAGATCCGAAAGTGAATATCTGTCACGTCCTGTTTAACTGGGTATTTAAAGTGTTGCTCGCCCACTTTCTGTGCCTTTAATTGTTGTAATGCGATTTTCTCTTTCAATCCATGTAACTGTGCACGCTACAATCCTCTGTTATTCTAGCATTCAGACAGACAGTCAGTGAGTCAGTCAGTCCATCAATCTGTCTGAGTATCAGTCATAGCAATTTCATGGCCGCTGCCATTGTTCAGCACTGGATACGCTTTGCACTGCTTGTCGAGGTGCTTCAATTGACTGTGTGTTGGGTAACAGTAGATGAGTGATGGGCGTTTGGGTGTGAAAAGTGGTGCTGAAGGGCGGTGGGTGGCGATTTAGCGGATTTGTCGTTAATGCGATTGTTGCTTTTGTGCGCTTTGGCCAGTTAAATTGCTTAAGCGCCTCAACGCATTGAACAGAGCTCAAGCAATTAATTAACACCGCGAATGGAAGCACTCAAACACAGTTTAGCGGCTTTGTGCATTACAAATGAATGAATATCCCTGTAATTGTGAATAATCGGATTGATAAACGAATAAACATTATTATTTAAGGCAACTGCTCTGCATATACATAAGTATTTTGGTATATTCTGTCTTAATTATACCGACAATGTGCACGCGTGTGAATTAAAGCATTTGTGGCTTATATTTTCCAACACTATTACATTTAAAATACAACATTTTTATTCAGTCTATCAGATAGACAACTTTGCGATGTGAGAAAAATGCCAAAAAGATTTTCTCTGTCTTATGAATCTATATCATATATAGTGCGATAAAGGTTTACTCAATATGATGACTTCAAGACCATTTATATGAGAATAAAGAGATTCCGAATATTCTTTCGGATTACATATACAATGTTTGCCAAGCACGCCATATTCTTTTCCCGTTTAAAGCATTTACTTAAGAGAGCTTACCTCAGTTCATTATTGCGCCGATCAGTGAAATGCAGTGCAATTATTCACTTGAGACAATCTAGAGAACTGTTTTAGATGCCAGCCACACCCCGCACCCGAATAGATACAGTTCGGGTACTCATACATACGCTGGCACTTATTCAAATCAATTGCGGCAATTGCGAGTGAGTTCAACGAGCCACTTACGACACTTAAACGTGCATCAAAACAAACAAATTGAATGAATTGAGCTGCTGTTTATTGTGTTTGCTGTCACACGGTTACATGGTCAGAATGATAGTCTATATAGAGACTATATATACCCTATATTGACACAGGCGCTGGCACAATCGTATAGCTGTTGCTGCTAATGAGACAGGGCGTTGCGCATAAATTGCCAGAGTTAAAGGCAAACCGTCTCTCCGTTCGTCTGTCTGCCCCGTGACCCATTTTGGCTTCACCCACTCCATGGGACTCATTAATTGACACATTGGCCTAACGAAGACATTCCGTTGCGGGCACTCTCTTGGCCAAGTAGTGCAGCTGATTTTCCAATTAGCCGCAACAGCATTTGACTTTGATGAGGCTCTGAACGAGTTTCATCGTCCAAGTAATTGAGGTCTGGCTCATTGCTGCTTAACTGCTTAGATGCCTAGCTGCCTAGCTGCCTAGCTGCTTAACTGCTTAACTGATTAGCAGCTTAGCTAACCGACTATTATTAAACGTTGGGTTTACGGCCAGTCACACAATTTTGCTTCAACCGGCTCTCTTAACAATTCGCCGGCTCCTGAATTAAGCCACCCACGCACATTGGCCAATATATCAATCATAATTTGGATTTGAGTATATGAATTCACACACACTCGCACACTCACACATACACATGTAAATATATATAGGTGTGTGTAGCCCATTCAATTCATTATGAATTCAGTGTGCACAGCAAATGAGTTCGAAGCCTTCGGCTAATGAATTGCGCTGTGGAGTCGCTTTAGCTATATATCCATAACAACCACAAATTCTCAAACGGTGCCCTCAATATGACCTATTAGTTGTTATACTACAAAAGATTGCACATTATCCAGTTGATAAATTTGTTAACGAAATACACAAGAGTTTGCTTTAAATTATTTCATTTTCTATTTATATTTGGTTTGCCTTGTCAAGTGCCGCCGCTATATCAGGAGCAGAGGCACGCAAGGTTCGCTGGCTCCTAGAGAACACAGTGCTTTTTCCCCAGAATGCAATATATTAATATTTAAAGCTATATTGATGCCAGCTTAGACTTGGAGTATCGCATTCTGAGGCGCGCGCCACTCTCCAACGGCTTCAGTCGTTTCAATGTGTGCTCCCTTGCATGTGGATGGATCGCCAGTCTGTGCCACATCAATGGGGAATTCCTGTTCCTATAACAACAGACAAATTCTTTTGCCTCTGAGCTGAGCAGCAGTACATGCCGACTAAGTCTAAAACGTCTAAATTGTAGGGTCTGAGGCTAAGGTGAACCTAGCATCGTATTTACGAGACCAATCGAACGGGCTAGAGTCTAAACTATATATTAGACACCTACCGACAAGCCAGTTACTCTAAAATTCAACTATTATTATTCCGCGATGTTTGTTTTCTGTAATTGTATCTTTAAACTAAAAATCAAATGTTATATTTTATTGGGTATGTCCTAAAGACTGAAGCCGCAGAACAGTCTAAACAGGTTTGTAAATAAAACCATTTTTATTGTCTAAATGCGCTTAAAAGTTAAAGAATTTCTTGGCTTTAGGCCAGGTCCGTCCCACATAGAAATAAGTAGATATATTTAATAGTTATATTTCGGATTTATCAAACTTGGATTCCAGCTCTCTGAATCGATCTGTCAATGATGCTATGAAGTTTATTTTAACAAATGTTTTATTCTTGTAATATATAAACATCAAATCGAATTTAATTGCTTTATTTATATGTAAATAATTTTTGATTATATATATCATTATTTTGATTGGTAAAATTTGATCTTTGGTAATTTCTTAATATTATTATTCGCAAATATATGGCGTTCGCGTGAGATTTGGCACAATTTAATTGACCGATTGGTCGATTGGTCAATTTGCCTGTTCGGAATGCATTCAATTTGCAACAATTTCATTTGGCACATGTCTGACATGGCCCGAAATGCCTTTTGACATAAATTGCAATGCAGCTGCATTTGCATTTAAATGCATTTCGCACTAACACACACACGCACACACACGCACAGATAGGCACACTCGCAGGCACGCAGACAGCAGAAACTATTCAAAGTAATTTATCAGGAGTATATACTAAATCAAATAAATGAGTTAAATATTATGTTATCAAATTAAGTGCGCACGCCCACGTACACACATGGGAGTAGAAATGGGAGTGTGTGTTGTTGTTTCGCAATGTCAGCATAAATTTCACTCAACATTTGATGTGACAACAATAAAGTCAAGCGCCAGCCGAGTCACAAACGTTCGTTGGCACTGACAATCTCAAGTCTGCATTCAAATTACGCCCAAAACCAGCAAATTGTCAGCGACAAACTCATGCCACATGCTGCATGCCGCATGCCGCATGCCGTATGCCGTATGCCGTATGCCACACTGTCAGCTACTTGAACAATTTGCAGTACGTGGCGTACGTCCACTCCGAATGCAGTGCAAATGCTAATCGCCTCACATGACATTCATTGTCTGTGAAACAATTGAAATCAGCCAACGGGCTCAAATTGCAATGAATTGTATTACGTGCTCACGCGGGTCACCAACAGCTCCTATTGGGTGCCCCCGGTTCGGGCACTTGATAAGTGGGGAGCAGCTCAACTGCTTAATGTTTATCTATGGCTATATGTTTTGGCTCAAGCAATAAGCCCCAAACTTAACTCTTGAACCCACGCACACTCGCATTCGACTGCAGACCAGATGCTAGAGATGGCGTTTGTGTCGTGCTTTTTTATTTTTTAATACCTTAATTATAGCCATAACTATTTCTTTTTCAATGATCATTCGATTAGTTATTATTAATACTTTTTGTAATTATTATAATTAATCTTTGACTTAATCTTTGCCCATTCGACAAGGCGTGGCTTCTATATTTACCCTACCTGCCGTGTTATTGATGGCCGATTCTTTGCATAACTAATAAAGCATATAAAATATTGTTAATAATTGTGATGAGCATTAATCATTAATGTTTTAATATTATTATTATTTTCTGTATTAAAGCTCTGACAATTATAGTTAGCAAAACCTTTCCTTTGGCAGAAACCTTCGGATAACATTTTTTCGCACAAGAAAAATTTGCGGGGATTCGACCAAGAATTCCCATTCTTTCATCAGTCAATTAATTGGAGTTCAGTTTTCTTTTAGCATTCAAGTAATACTGGCAAATTATTGAATGCATCAGCAAATTGTGTTTTAATATAATTACATTTACTAGAGCTAATACTGATGTTAAATATTTGTCATTTTTATTAGAAGTTTGCGCTGATCGCTTCATCACTTCAGTGGTCACGATTTTGGGAGCTCACATTCCCGAAATACGTTTAAGTTTATGTGCGCCAACCAGGCAATATATTAGACAGACTCTAGGCAAGCCGCAACTTATTTGTATGGAGTGAATGTGTGTGTGTGTGTGTGTGTGTGCGTGTGTGTGTATGCACATGTTAAACATAAATATGCTGATATCCCTGTGTCACTGTGTGCGTGCTTGTTTGTCTATTCCCGTTACTGTTGAGTAATGCCCGGCAGACGCTCTCTAAATATATTTAGCTCTCCATGCAATGAATGCCTTCATTTTCTCACCCCGAAGCATTTAATACTCGTCCATAGGGCATTCTTATATCATAATATTATTTTATACGTTTTATTCAGTATGGCCAACTCAGTTCCGTGATTTGCGTAAGGACTTAGGGGTTTTCTTTGATTGAGGAAATACAAAAAGACAATATAGATTACCAGGAACCTCAAGAGTTCATTTGAGTCTGGAAAAGTTATAGGAAAAAGGAGCCAAGATCACGATAGACGCAATTCGCGACCTAGAAACCTAAAAACTAAGCAACATCTCGTCCTAGGGAGCTACGCAAATCTTAGATACATATCATAGACAGCTTCAGCCCATAAACAGCCATGGCTGACTATGAGCATGTAGAAAACTTAGAGTCCTAGCGAGACTATGGAGAAACTTCGTGAAGCAGCTATTGGATTAATTTCAAGATATATCATAAAGTCAGCGTTGCTTGCAAGAGCATTAGAACGTTGGCATCCTTAGAGAAAGCTTCTCGTCCCTAACTCTGTTTTGGGTTTTGGTTTTATTTGCCTTTGTTGTTTTTTTCTTCTCTGCTGCGACTATCAGATTGCGTCATTATGTCCAACTGCTGAGAGCAGCAAATTAGCATGCAGGCACAAACATGTGTTGCTGTCACTCGAACGTCTCCCGGTGTGCATGTGTTGTGTCGGTGTTCGGTGTGTGTGTGTGCGTGTGTGTGTGTGTGTGTGTGTATGTGTATGTGGGGAGTGTGTCACATTAAATGATACGCAACACTTGACACTAAAATGGGGCAACGGCAACGACATAAGAAAGCTGAAACCAAACCAAAAGTTGTGGCAGCCCAATACACACACACTCACACACACACACATACACGCACAGAACAATATCAGCAAAAGGGAGAAGTGGAAAGGAGGAAGAACTCAAGCAACGCACTAAAGTAGGCAACAAAATTTCTTTAGAAATAAATGTATGTGCCTTATTAATGAGTCGTTAGCTATATATGTTGTTGTTGTTGTTGTTGTTGTTGTTGTTGTTGTTGTCTAAGTTGATGTTGAAGTTGCATTTAGCAGCGATGGGGTTGGGATTGGCGCTGAGGGGTCACAAGAAAAATCAATAGAAAGGCAGCTGTTGCCGCAAAGTATGCAATGAAATTGGGCAAATGAATTTAAATGATGCCGCCACGCGTTGCGTATACGCAATGTGATAGAAAGAGAAAGAGAGAGAGAGAGAGAGCTTTAGGGAGAGGGCGACTCAGTCAACTGCGAAAAGCAAAGCAATAGAAGCAAGGCGTGGATGTGGGCTGGTTCGTTTAGCGAGTGTGTACAAAATGTAAGGGGTAGTTCCAAACACACACACACACACACACAGATGGATGACGAAGCATATGCAAATATGCTAGTCCGCAACGAAAAATCTAAGAAACCAAACGGAAGTTTATTTGAAGTTGGATAGCGGGGAATGGGCATGGGCATGGGAACAAGCACGGGAACGGGATTTGAAATGGGAATGGGAATGGGCGCAGGATTGAGCATAGGAAGTGAAGTGGCAGTCAAGTGCAACCAGGCAACATCAGAAGATGGCAGCAAAGGCAAAAGTAAAACAAACAAGCGCATAAGGCAAAGGCCCTGACAAACAACAGGAAGACAAAATCAAGCAGCAGGCACTAGGCATAAAAAATATATATATATAGATATATGTTTTCCGAGGCGGAAGAGATGGCCTGCGACGGACGTGCAGTTGCTGTAACATTTGAACTTGTAACCTCAGCAAGTCAAAAGGTGAAAGGAAGCAAACCTTGAAGGGCTGTTGGGCCATCGGGCGGACGGGCGGACTGGCAGCAATGGTGACAGGGACAGTGACAGCGACAGCGACAGCGACAGCGGCGAATGCTAAAACGTGTTCAAGTTCATATGCCAAGACAGTCAGTCAGTCAGTCAGTTGGCGCCGAGAGCTGCAGGAGCCCCATCCAGATGATTAAAGTAGGCCGCCTGTGAAGCCATACGAAGCATTGAACGTCAGTCAACATATTTGATTCAGCCAGATAGATAGGCAAAATTTTGGAGTACAAATAAGACAGTAACATGGCAAATGCAAAGCTACGACCGATTCGAATTAAGCAACGCACCCAACTCGCCAAGAGTTTCAAGTCGAAGCCGCCAAAGCCAAAGTGCCCATTTCGGAGATCCGCCACAAATGCGCCTAAGCCGAAGCCGATGCCAAGATTGAAGAAGCCCCATCAGCAGCCAAAGCGCCGGTCTCTGCTAGTGCGTAAGGCGTTACAGCCACAACTGCCGCCGAAGGCTAAATCAAAACAGACCAAAGGCAAAATGGGCGTGGCCAGGCACAGGCAGGCAAAGGCCATATCCGCGGCGAACACAACGCTACTAATAATCAAGGGCTCGGTGCAACGATTCCAGCGCGCCAAGAAACTGCTCAAATTGGCGCAGCAGCAAGAGACGACGCCGCCAGCCAATATCCATATGCGAAAGCAGGTGCCAGTGCGCACGCCGCCCGACATTGGTGCCTTCTACAAAAAGGGGCAGCAGAGCGTGCCGAGGCGGCAGATGGCCGTGCTGCCAGCTCAAAGCCTGCTCCCACATGTGGGTGGTGGCATCCAGAAGGAGGCATATGGCAACTTTGCCTACAAGGGTGCCGCACCATTAAGGCCAACCCACAAGAACGCAGAGCTTGATGTGCCGCTGACCAACCGGCTGCCCATCATTGACTTCATTTCGACGGATGAATTTGAGCGCCTGCGTGCCTCCAGGTTGAAGAAAAAAAAACGATTTACCACGGAGGGCAGGTTCGGCGATAGGCAAACGGCGAAAAACTTTTAACGATAGGGAGCAAACGGATGCGGCTTTTAATGCACGCTCATGTTTTTTTTTTTTTTTTTTTTTTTTTGTGCTACTTTACGTACATTTTATGTTCTGTACCAAAATTTTTGGGTAACCCTTTTAAATACACCACCAGCTTCGAATAGCAAGCTCGGGCTACCATATTCTTTCTTATTAGATCAAATTTGTAGAAGTCGAAAAGAAATGCAAACAACGCTCAGTCCAAGGAGTGTGACGAGTAACGAGTAGACAGTAATAAATAGTCAAAAGCGAATGGTAACAAGCTGTCAATGGTCCTTTTTCTACAAAGACAACTCGGCGTTAAGCATGCACTCGCGATTGGAAACAACGATTAGTCGATTAGTAACGAGTAGCAAGTGCTTTAAGCTCGCAAACAGCAAAAGAAAACAACGAGTGCCAATGGCAAATGATAATCAGCCATTAATCAATAGAATATGACAACAGCAACTAATAGCGAAGCAAAGAAAACCCAGCAGTGAGATCAAAACTGTAAATAGGAAGTAACGATTGGTCAAGATCAAATAGCGAGTAGCCATAACTAGGTGCGAGTGACAAGTAGCCAAGAGAAGAAGAACAAACGAATAGAAAGTTAGAAAGCAAATGGATGCTACAAAATAAAAACGAATCACATTAGCGAGTGATAGTTGGAAAGTAACCAGTAGAATATAACGAGTAGCCAATAACGAATAGGCGGCAGCCACTACAATTGTCTTGATTATTATTTTCTGATCTTATTTGAAAAAAACAAATTAGCCAGCTGAGTGCACGAAACAGAGAGAGGGAGAAAGGGAGAGAGAGAGAGAGTGAGCGCAGAATAGAGGAAGAGAGAGTGAGAGCGCCGAAAGCCTTTAGAAAATGTGGTAATATGAAGGCAAACCGAAGCAAAAAAACTTTTGCGCAAATTATCTGCGTCGCGTTTATTTCGCGCAAACAAATCGCAAAAGTTTCGCAGACGTAGAGCCGTCGAGCCGTCGACCCAACGACTTGACTTGCACTGGAACAGAACTTAACGGAACGGAATGGCTCTTGCCTGATCTGGTACTGGCCCCGACGACTGCCGTGACATGGCCCTGGCCCTGGCCTCGCCTGGCCTGGCCTACCCTGGCCTACCCTGCCCTAATGCTATGTGGTGTGTTTAAAACTTTTGCCGCTTTGCCGGGAGAAAAGTTTGGCTGCAGAATCGCAGCTTGGCGCACGGGCATCTTGCAGCAATTTACGGCTTTTCGTTCGGCCTGGCTAACAACTTCAAATGCAGATGGAGTTGGAGACGGAGACAGAGATGGAGACGGCGATGGAGACGCTGGCAATTGAAGCAACGCGCCAAGGAATGCGGCATGAATTTGTTGTTTTTTGCTCGAGAGACTTTTTCGGCTTGTTTTCATTTTCGCTGCTGTCGGAGAATTTGCATTTGGGGGTTAGTCAGCAACGATGACGACGGCGACGGCGACGGCGACGACGATTGCGGCTTTTAACCACAAACCAAACGGAAATTGAGATTCATTTAATTCATTGTGCGCCAGACGAGGGGCAAAGGGTTATGCGCTTGCCGACGACGCTTCGTTGACAGCATTTGGGCCATGGCATAATCAGCCGCAGCAGCAGGACCAGTCAACGAGCAGAAGAAGGAGCAGAAGCTGCAGCTGAATCAGAAGCAGGAGCAGAACCAACCAACAACATTGGAGCGTCAGCAACATTTAAATGACTGCGACTCCGTCAACGGCAACGCCTTGCTAATATTTATGCTCCAAGCCTTATAATCGAGTGGCTGTGGCTGTGACGGTGGCAGTCGCAATGGCGGACCCCGGCGACAGCCAGTGGAACGACCAAGTGCACTTCTTGCCCAGAAATACTTTGATTGCCTTAAAGTTGGCCAAAAGAGAGCAACAGAGCGACAGAGAGAGGAGGCCAGTGGGCGAATGCGGAGCGCACAGTTTAAGAGCAGTCGAAGTCTGTCTGAAATAGCATTGGATTGCAAAGTTCAGCAATAAAGTTGAGTGGATGTAAAAGCCCTCATCAGTGGGTAGGATGATATTGGGTGCTATCCAATCTCATTACCCATTATATCCAGTAAAGTTACCCTAATATGGTATACTGACGACTCCCAGGGCAAGTGGATTATATCTGTGCGGTTGGGTGAGTTTAGTTTAGGTAAGGTCAAGTGAGGTCAGACTCAGATGGCTCAAATTAGGTTAGGTTCTGTTTATACAGATCGCACAATGTGCACGTGGAGTGTATTTAGATTATTATAATAAGCCCACTTCAAGTCTCTTACAAGGCGTCTACTAAGGCCATGAAAAATTCATCTAGGCTACGATATATATAAAATAGCTGACCTCCATTGACAACAATTGTTTTTTTAAAAATGAAAGAAAATAAAAGAGCAAAGAAAAATAGGAAATTGTCATTAAACTGCAAATAATCTTTGAAAAATTAGCTTGTTTCCTTAAAGACGAGCACCTCAACTCAATCTGAAGACAGATTCCTGTATTTAAATTCAAAAACGAAATTTAAAGCTGGCCGGCCTAAAGGCTAGCTATTTCAAAAAGCTGCCGGTTCTATCAAAAGGCCTTGTCCTCAGTCCGAAGAAATAACCACATGGGAATTCTCAGCAACGAAAAGGGCGACAAAGTTGGCAAAACCAAAGCCTACTCTTGTGCGTTTACCTCTGCGACATGCAATGGGTTTGCGAAAGAGCATCGCTCTGGGAATTGCCCAAGTACGAAAAATATAAGTACGATATATATACATATATACAGATACATATGCATACATATAGGCAAAGGGCATACACACATGCGACCTGCTCAGTGGTAATTTTATTCTCCAATAATTTTTGTGTTTATGGTTCGATCGTTAAGGGGCTACAGTCCAGAAACCATCTCTTATAATCTTCGTGACATGCCTAGGAACCAAAGCTAAAAAATCGAAAGCCCAATCAATATTTCCGGCAGCAGAAATATCAATTTTTCCAGGAAAGCTAGTTGAGCTCAGTTGAGTCTTATGCATCGCGTTAGGTATTATTCATAACTTCTCAATCAGCAATCAAATATTTAAGCTGGAAGGGCTGAGAAATTCATATTACGTATACGCCCCATGGCACTGTGACTAAAGAGCATACAAACTTCGTCGGTTGTGCAAGAGTTGAATAACTTTTTATTTTATTTAGCTTTGGTTGTCATTTTTAAGCAGAACTAGGCACCGGGTGGTGGATGGTGGATGGTGGGTGAAGGGTGGTTGTCGGTGGGTGCCACCTTCCGCCTGGTTGAGCAATGCCGACGATGACCGTTGCCGGCTACCATTGGGCCCATCCATTGGGCCCTGCCGGCAACCGGCAGCCGGCTGCCGTCTGCCGTCTGCACATTTAAACTACGTGGTGTGCAAATTTGGTTTTCGCACGATTTCATTTCGAGTCTTGCATAAATTAAGCATTGGCCGATTCTCAAAATTTGCGGTCGTTGGCGTCGTTTGCGTCGTTGCCGTCGCCGGCTGAAACCAATTGGCAACGCCGAAGCGATGAATCCGTTTATACTACGATGCATAAGACTTGGCCGCCAGGATTTGTGAGTGGCCAGTGGTAGAGGAAACTTAATTATGCATGCAATGGCAAATGGCTGGGGCATGCTTAGACCAAGGGGAGAAAGTTGGAGCTATATGCACGAATGCACCACCAACAGATAGCTGAAGGAGCCACAGCCAATTGATATACCAATTATGCACCACAAGTGACACTCGTGCGTGTGTGCGTGCATTTGTGTGTGTGTGTGTGTGTGTGTGTGTGTGTGTGTCGCAATTTGACCTGCTTATTGAACGCAATTACCTGACACAGTTTAATGCACGCAAAAACGATGCCAACGTAACGTAACGCAAAATCGTGTCAAAGTTCACGGGAACAACTTTCCCTTCTCTGGCTCTGGCTCTGGCTCTGGCTTCTCTTCTTCTTTTTCAGGCAATCGCAGGACTTTTGTTAATTAGGCACAGCTGTATACGATGCTGCATATCCGACCAATTGACCCACATAATGCGCCCAGATCAACTTTGGTCCCAAAAAACTATGATATTAAAAAAATTAATGGACCACTTGCCGCACAAGTACAAAATCGAAAAGCAATGCCAGCGGAGAAAAATCAAACACAACAAAAAAAAAAAAAAAAAAAGAGAGCAAGAAATAAAAGCCACACATAATCAAGCCAAGTGAAAGAAAACAAATAAGAGTGCTCTAGCCGGGAATGACTGACTAGCAGATGCCCTAAGCCATTTAAAAGTCTGATCCTTAGATGAGGCATACAAACGGAAAGCTCTTTGGGGCAGGTGTCCACAAAGTAAAAGGCGCCCAGCTTAAATACATGCCCCAAAAAAACACCGGCTCTTCTTTCTGATCAACAATATATCCACTTTGTCGCATCGAAGAGGCTGCGATATGCTCTTTATCCATGTCCAATGGGTTCGCAACTGCCCCAAAGCTAACCTCGACCCAGTGTGAAACGGCTATAACTTTCTTGTATATGTATTTTCTGTTGTTGTTTTCGTATCATGTGGGTGTGTGTCAGTGTGTGCAGAGTTGCGAGCTGAAACTCGTCGGTTATCGCTATCGCAATTGGTATCCATTTCATTTACCGCAGGACAAATTTTTATTGCCGCCTGCACTGACCCAAGCAACAGCGGCAGCAACAACAATATGGCATTGTTTTAATATACGCACACATGCATGCCAAATACTATGTTTATATATACAAATATATACGTACACATAAAATTGCCGGAAAGTTGTTGCAATTGTCCTCATTTTCTTTCATTTAAGAACAATTTTTATTGTTGTTGTTTTCACATTGCCGGGCCATGGGCAACAGTGGCCAGCTACCGCCCCAGCAGTCCTTCTTTTTGTTTTCCAACCCATAAATGTAAAAAAAAAAAAAAAAATGGAAAAAAAAAAGAACAAGTAGAAACCCCTTCATGTCCCATGTTCCGTGTCCCTTGTCCAATGTGACAGTCGTCAAGTGCATTGTGCACTTTGCCAAAAACAATTTCCATACTGCCCTCAGTCAAGGGCACTGCACGAGTGTCTGAATGAGTCGTTGAGTGTGCAGATGTTTATGTAAATGCCTATAGGTCTATTCATATGCATTCGAGTGTGTGTATGTGTGTGTGTGTGCGAGTGCCACAAGTCAAAAGCATGTTTAATTATGTTGACATTGTTACTGAACAATTCATGAATGTAAAATAATTGCATTCCAGTTGCGGTCTAATTGGGAATTTATTTTGTCACGCCAAATACTCACATACTACATATACACACAGGTATTTGGATACACCACTTATATTACATGCATATATGTTGATTCATTGGAGAACTGCTTTTATATTAATTAAATGTCATTCACATTTTTAATACATATTTACTTTCTAAGCCGATAATAATATAAGTTATAGCTGATTAGCCCATTGGTCCTTGCATTGTTGCTATTTTAAGAGCATCGATAATCGAAACTTGCCCCGTTTCCAAGCAATCGATAAAAATCGAATTCGATAACGATAATTTAAGCAAATCTCGTAGGTTATAAGAGCTAGAGTCACCGAATTTGTCACATGTAACTTTTCTTTAATTTTATATCATTCAAATTTGATGCTGGTAGAAGAGGGTTCTGGGTATCCCCTGTCGGGAACTCCCAACTAAAGCCCCTTACTTGTTTCTCTATGTGTACATAATAGAACACCAAGGATTATAAACAGTTTGATAACTGTATAAAGCTAACAGACTGGAAAAAAGCTGGCTCTCCAAGACGACTTGGAAGACAGGTCGTCAAGAGAGTCATGCATACTCGTGTCCAATAAAAATGGACACAGCAGGCAGCTTTTGCGACCGACAACTGCTCAGCCTTGGCATGAGTGTCGTGACAAGCAGCTTTAGTACTTGTTGAGCCAAGTCGAACGATTAATATCCTCCCCCTGTGCAGTCCATGAATACGGGTGCATACACATATATCACATAAGTACGTAAATGTTGTATTTGGTGCATTGGCCAAAACATAAACCGGCCCAGTGGCCAGCCGGCTCAACACCTCAATAAGTTGTAAGCCTGAAGACAGCCACAATCTACGACTAGACAGGCAGGTGAACGCAATCATTGCCCGGCTCGGTATCGGGCTTGGGAAAGGTAATGGGTTGCATACACACGGCATACACATGCAACTGCAACGGCTGCCAAGACGTTGGCCAATCGGCTGGCATTAAGCTAACCACGATTTGTGCGGCCGTCTGAGCTGCTGCTGCACTTGCTCGCTTCTGGCACGCTGTCCGTCTAAGCCAAATAGAAACCACACAGCCAGAGACAAAGGCAACACACACAAGCATATGGGGCGAGTGTCTGCACGCGCTGCGGCTACAATAACTGTGAAAATATTTTTTCAAGAATCGGCAAACAATTCCAACGCCAACTAGAAGCAACAACATCAACAGAGACAGCAGCGGCAACAGCGGCTGCAGTGGCAATGGCAACAATACCAACAACAAAACGTTGTTTTCCGCTTAAGCGCATCGTTAAGATTGCGACGACTCCGACTTCCATCTACTCGCGACTCGCGACCACCCGCCCAACTTCCGACTCCCCAGTCAGGCGACTCATGGGGCCAAGGCAGCCAGCAGCCGGCAGCCGGCAGCCGGGCAAAGCTACGTTTCACTATGTTAGTTTGTGTTGTATTTGCCGCACACAATTTTTCCTGAAATAACAACAGGCACAAAGCAACACGAGTGGGAATGAGACATGTGCAGGAAATGCACAACTTTTATATACCCTGGACATGCAGCATGTAAATATTACAATGCCCGAACCACACCGAGATAGAGATCGGCTGTATAATAATTTCCACTTAATAATATAGAAAAGCGAAGTGCCCACATTTAAATACAGTTTCGAGTTGTTGTTCCAGTTTTAAGATCAAACAAAAATATATACCAAATAGTTTGAAGGTGAAGAAATATGTATACGCTTTGCAATTAATAGGGTATGTAAAACAAACCTCAGTTGAGGCTGCATTGTCGAGAGTACAACAGCGACTCACCAAAGCCAAGCGGCTAAAGAGCCAAAGGGAACAGAAGTAACAACAAAAACATAAACAAAAGCAAAAACAAAAGCAAAGGCAACAAACACAACAAAAACCAAAGAAGAGAACAGAAATGTGCACATGCTTCGCTGCTTGAAGTGCGCTATTTTGCACCTATGGGGATTTTGTGTCCCTCGTACATGCAAAACATGAAAATCCATTCGAAATCAGTCAACGCGCCAAGGCTTTCATTCAGTTAGAAGGCCCGCCAGACAGTAGACAACAGCAACAACAACAGAAAGGAGCCAAAAACGATGGGCAAGGGCATCAGGCAGCCGGGTTCAGGGGTGGGGTATGCGGGGCTGATGGGTGCCCTGGCTGTGGCTTCATTTGTGCAGCGAGCCAAGCGCCAAAAAGCAGGCAATAGAAAATATTACAGTGGCAGCAGCTGCACATGTGTGAGTATATGTACGAGCATTTCTCTGTCTGCATGCGTGTGTGTGTGTGTGTGTGTGTGTGTGTGTGTGTGTTCAAGTGAAGCTTGAAGCGGAAGTGCGGCTTGATTTACTCAACTCGTTTGCTCGCTCGTTTATTTCCGACTGCACATATTTTGCTGCAGTTGCTATTCCACGATATTTTTTTTTTTTTCTTCTCCATGCTGCTGAGTTGCTCTTCCTGTTGCAGCCTAAAATATTTATTAGCCTTAAAACCAAAATACTTTTTCACCAACTGCAAGTTAAAGACTTAAGCTGATCCGATTTATTCGGTCTGGGCCCAAACCAAATGGTCCGGAAATGAAAATGACGCATAGTCCCCTCGCTCCCATCTCTTCATAAAAAAGGCGCCCATGTTTATTAAAGCATTTCTTACGCATCATTTGTTGCTCTGCCGATCCGCGTTCGAGTCCCAGTCCGCAATCTCAACTAGCAAAAAAAAAATAGAAAAGAGCAGCGTGGCAAACAGGACACAGGGATGCAAGAAACGAATGCAAATCAAGTTGAACCAAGTCGCTTCGCTTTGGGCCCGCTTTGAGCCAAACATAATGAAAACGCAGCCACAACTTGGACGCAAATGAAAGTTGTCTGTTTTCCATTTCCAAATTTCAGTTGCCCATTTCCAGTTGCCAGTTGCCAGTTGCCAGTCTCCTTTTTGCATTCCACTTGCAATAGAGTTCCAAATTACAAGTTGGCAAATTGAAGGCAACAGAAAAAGCTTCATTGTTTTCGGCGAACCGACAATTTGGTACTCTCACAAAAGTTATAAAGCATTTCATGCCACAATTCTGAGTGCAAAGAGCTTAAAAGCTGAAATATTTACGAAACCTTACCTTATGTAATGTAAACGGAGTTTTGGAGAATTCCACCATCAACTGTGGAAAATTGATGGAAGTCAACTCTATGAAACTCATCTGTTTATTAACAGAACGTTTTCACGGGGGGCGTATTTCCAATTTTTGGAAAACCTACGCATTCCATAGAAAATGTGAGTCCAAGTTTGTATTTCGTGCGATAAATTGTATGCCAGCTTTCGCATATTCCGAACGTTCCACATTCCTAGGTGGAATATGTGGGAGAACGGTTAACTGTGCATTTTTATAGCTCTACATTATAAAATAATAATGAAAAAAAAAACATCTCAATGTGAGAAAAATAACTGAAATAGTGTTGATCGCAATGTGACCAATAACAGTATTGTCATTTGATTGGCTGAGTCTAGGCACATCGATATAAAAGCGAACATATTTAGATACTCGTAAAAAAATAGATATATTAGTACATGCATAGATATACAAATAGATGTATAGAAAGATGAATAAGTGCACATATATATCTAAGCTAGTTATATAAATAGATATAGAGAGATATGGAGAGATATATAGATAGATGATATATAGATAGATAGATAGATAGATAGATAAATAGATAGCTAGAAAAATGAATAGATATACTACAAAATACCGACTTGCCTTCTTTTAAATGTAAACACGCGCAATATTTACTAAAACAAAAAATGTCTTATGTTTTTCTTAGCATATAAAAACTAAATACACTTGTTTTTTTTTTTTTCTTTGGAAATTTGTTAGCAAAGAGCTTAAAAGCAAGACTAACTTTCAAACAGCTTAAAAGATGCACTTTGGCTCAAGACGGTCAAGTGGCCAATGATTCTCCAAATAGGAGTAGCAATTAGTCTTTGGCTGGCTGCTGATGCCGAGGCGAATGCTGTCCAAAGCACATTTCTGGGCTAACATGACGTATGAGTAATACAGTTGCAAGAGATTTGAGTGTGGGTGTGTGTGTGCGTGTGTGAGGTCCTGTTAGTGTGTGTCTGAATGTGTGTACTGGCTCCGGTTATCAGAATTTTCACTCAGTTCTAGTCCTTAAACAGGATGCAATATACTGGGTATAAGAACTGACACTTGGATACCATTTTAATGGTGTGTGTTTTGGCAACAGGGAGGTTACATGATTTGGACAAACATTTTTGTTGTTTTAGGCATCAAGGTACACAAAGTAAATACCAGCTATATACTAGCCAGCAAAGTCGTATGTCTAACGTAGTAATTACTAAAAGTTGTAGTATTCAAAGTTCAATTATTTTTCTATAGCTGCATTGACATGGGGCTACGAGCACGTGTTGGTCAGAGAACGAGCAGCTCCCGCACTGGGCAACTGACTGCAGTCCGTGCACGTAACGCATTTAGAGGGAATCTGTGTAACTTGAGCAACAATCGGGGGCATCGATCAGGGCACCTAAACGATACACACAGGCAGCCAAACGCCCCATATTTAATTGCCAGCATGTGCGGATTTGTTTTTCTGTGTGCTTTTCTTTTCGTTTTTTTGCCTTGTTGGTTCTCAGTTGGCCGCAAAATCTTTACAAAACGAAAAGAAATTAAGTAAATCACCAAATTAATTGTTCAACCAAACAACAGCAGCAATCGAGCACACAATTGCAGGTCAATGGACAGCACAGAGCAGAACGTGAATGTGGCAGGAATAAAAGACTGGAAAGCGAGTAACGAGTTGCGAGTTGCGAGTAGCGAGTGGCGAGTGGCGAGTGAGAAGTAGAAAACAACAAGGGGCAGCAAGCGGCAAGTAAAGGAGAATGCAATGTACGGAAAAATCACAGCAAAGCAATGTCAAATGAAAAGAAACAGAAGTCAATAAGCTGTATTAGAAAACACACACATAATCACACTCTACACACACATAGTCAGCCTCTGGGCCACAAATGAAGGCATAAAACTCAATGACAACTAACTGCCTTTGCCTTCGTGTTCACTTCCGATTCGTTGCCTTCACAGCCAGCACGTCTACGTCTCAGCCCAGTTTTAAGCCCCCATTCAATCAAACATTTGCCCAGCGTTGCCAGACTAAACAAAGTCGTCGAAATTTAAGTGTTGGAAATGCTTTTTTCTTTTTCTCTTGTCGAGCTTGTTTTGTTTGGGAATTAGCCGCATTTCGGTGACTTGTTAACTCAATTGATGTGCTCGCCCTCCTCCGCACATTGGCCAAGCTCACAGCTTGTACTTAACCATAAATTGTAGTTTTTATGTGCTTAAGTGGCAGCATTTACAGAACTTTGGCCTAAAATCCGTTGCCCCCAAATAAGCAATAGCAATAGTTGTTAAATACCCTGGAGACACGGGCTGTTAGGATGATATGTGTACATTTCACAAGTGACAATTAATATTATTGTACTTTAACAATTATTTGAGCTAGTTTGAGACTTTTTTGTGCAAAACCTAATTCGTTTTCTTCTTCTTCGAGTTTTCAAGCTCATTTAGATATCTTTTATTCAGTAAATCGATAGCTTTGATAATTATCGATCAATTATCGATGCTATTATTATTATTTGTTTTTCACGCCAGCTTAAGGAATATGGGCAGATTTGGATTCTCAAATGGATATAGGATATATCTGGTATATGGCAAATGTAGGGTATCTAATTATTTAGCAGCGCTGTAAATGTCTCATGGCATATACCACTTGTTTTCTACGTGTTTTGCGAATTGGCAAATGCTTCAATTAAATTTGATTTGTTCCTCACCGCACACACACTCAAACACACCCACCTAACACACACACATACACACACACACACACACTCACACTTACACTACTGTGACATGCATGGGCAATTTGATAAGCTCAATCGCCGTTTCTCGTCATTCAGGTCCCTCTTCCCTCTGGCCTTTCCCCATCATTAGTTTCGTACTTTGTGCGCTTTTTGCTCGTCGCTGGCCGCAAATTTACTGCACGGCCATAGTTGTCCAAGAATGTGTGTGAGAGTATATACATGTGTGTGTGTGTGTGTGTGTGTGTGTGTGTAAGCGAGTTGATAACCAAAAGCAGCCGCCCATCGACAGCTCAGTTGGGCTCCAATTTTAACTCCAAGTGCGGCACGAATCGTACCTTCTGTGTCCCGGACCGTTGCCTGGAAATGACATTTTCACATCATTTGCTGATGTGGCAAATGTGTGCGAGACGCGCGCGCGCGTGTGTGTGTGTGTGTGTGTGTGTTTGCGCGTATGTGTGCACCTCGTAATAGAACTCAAATTCACTTCATTTCATCGCCGGCTGTAAAACCGAACCAAAAAAGATGTGAATATCCTCGTAGCCATGTGGTCAACAGCATTCGAGCTTGAAGCGTGTGTGTGCGTTGAGGATTGGGCATCTGCTGCCATTCGCCGCCCCCCACCCCCCTCCCCCAGCCCCCTTTTTTTGGTCATTTCCGTTGCAAAATTTGGGCTATCCACGTTAGCTGCATCGGATGAACTGAAAGCTGCAGCACCTTTTGAATACACTTGTCGACGCTGACGCTACCATCATAATGCCAATGAAATGAACCTTCTCCGGCCCTGATTCCGTTTCGTATGCATTCAGTTGGCCCGCCCATTCGAATGGCCCCCGCACCAATAAACACGATATTTCTGTGACTTAAGTGCATGTGTGTTTAACACTGCGCACAAATTCTCAGCGAGTAATAAAATCTCAAAAGCTGGCTATCAAATGAACAGACCCTACTTACTATCCTGACTGCTGGTTGCATTTGATATTAGTTCCGACTAACTGTGTAAGCTACTGCTTAAAATTTTAACATTTGCTTAGATACCAATTTAACATATAATGGCAAGTCCTATGCCAACGATCTGCTAATAAGCGAATTTTTCAATATCAGAATCGAAATTCGTAACCTTTACATGTTTTATTTTTTTTTTAAATATTTCATATATCCTTGAAATTTGAATAATCTCCATTTAAATACTTGTTATAAATTTGCTTCTCAATTAGCCATTGCAATGCATTTGAAACGAACCCAATACGAGGCTAACTATCACAAGATTCGTGGTAACTTTCTAGGTGATAAAACTAACTATTTCTTAAAGTCTTTCTACAAAATCAATTGAAGATCAACTGCAATTTATTTTGCTTTTCGATAGCAGTTGCGTATGTTTCAGAACTGTACTGAAACTCGGCTTCTTGGAACCTACACAGAATTCTCATAATTAATATAAATCAAAATAAACTCTATTGGATTTAGAGTTTCGCTAATAGCTCTTTTAACCTAATTCGCGCCTTCTCTTGCAAAGTGAAGTCTACTTTTAAAAATGTTCGTCACTTTTGTCCCACTGTGCGACAGCAGTTTGTTTGTTCTTGACTTGCACTTTGGCTGCACTTTTCTCTATGGTTGTAGCTTCGACCCTACCGCACACACACACACACAGAAACACTCACACTCACATATGCATCTGACTGCAAATCATTTAATATTTCGTCTTTTGCTGATTTTGCACTTTTCATTTGGCATTGCGAGTGATTTTCAAAATCATTTACTTCAACATATTCTCTCTCCTTGCGTGAACCCTTTCTTTGCCTTTGCCTTTGGCTTTGGCATCCGCTTTCTTGCTGCGTTTCTTGCTCTGGCTCTGGGTCTGTCTCTGGCTCTCCTTTATCGTTCGCGTCATCGTCTTGTTGCATTTCAAGCGCAAGTTTTTGCCCGCTTTTCCGTTCATCTTTTTTCTTCGCTTCTTCCTCCTTTTTTTTTTTTGGCTAATGCATTTTTGGGTGCTGCCGTCAACGGCCACTCCCAGCGCCACTCCCACTGCCAGAATAGGGGGCGCGCCTGTCGTTATTGCTGATGGATATTTGGTCGTTATTGTGACTATACCCCGTCAGCCACCCAACCCGCCCTGCCCCGCCCACAATCAACCCCCTATTGCTGCTGCTGCTGCTGCTGCTGCTGCTGCTGCTGCTGCTGCTGCAGTTGTTGCTTTTCTTGACGCTGTACTTAAAATATCATTTCTTACGCTGACATAGCGCTTAAATGGTTTCTCCCTATTGTTGCTGTTGCGTTCGTCTCTTTTATTGTTTAACTTTTTAAGGAATTGCGTGAAATATTTGTGATTTCCTTTGACTTTCTTTTCATTTATATAATTTTTCCACTTCAACGCTCCTCTCTCCGACCCTCTCTTTTATTATTCCACTTTCCTTTAGTTTGTTTTAGTAATTTTTTTATTGTCATTCATTATGCTTTACTGTAATTTTCTGTTATCATATCCAATCCAACTGATTATCGTTGTTTGCCCTCCCCATCTTTATCTTTATTCTGGCGCATCTTCTTTTTTTTTTCATTCCGTAAGGAATACTTAGGAGTTCACGGATGCCTTTTATTATCATACTCATTTCATTTTGAAACTTATCTTTATTTTGCCACTTTCTTTCCGTCTTTGTTTTATTTCTTTTTACAGCCCTTTGCTTATCCTCGATGCTACCAGGCTCCACATATAGAATATTTATTTCTAAGTCCTCAATCTACCCCAGATACATATTCTAGGTTTACTTAAACATCTGAAATACCCACTGCTCAATATGATATTTTCCAAGTATTTGTAAAAATACCTCATCTTTTTTAGTATTTTCTGTTAGTATATGTTTAGTTTTTTACTTTGACTCGATCGAAATATGTCTATGACCTTTATTATAATAATACTGAATCTTTTCTCTCTCTCTCTCTCTCGCTGGCTTTTTACTCTGTTCTACTTTTATAATTCATTTAGCATATCCTTGCATTTATCTTGTCTGCTTCGTAGACGAACTTCTTTCAAACTGACAAGACTTTGCTCAAATTGATTTCCTCTTTTAAGAATTCCAAAATTTTGTATTCAGCAAGTTTTTCTATATTGTTGCCTCCTTTAGCTGTGTTCTGTTCTTCTTCTTCTTCTTGTCTAGCATCACATATTCCACTGCAATTGTCCTCGAGCGTTTTCAAGTACAATGCGAGTACATGGCTGGCAAAAAACTTAAAGCCATAAGTTTGAGCCACGCCTACCGCCCAGCTGCTAACATAATGCCAAGTTTGAGGAGGCTCTTTCCGGCTTGCTCTCTTGCTCGCTCTCCCTCTCTCTCTCTCTCTCGCGTTTGACCAGTGTCCCTGTGTCGGAATATTAATCTTGGCCAAGTTAAAAGCAAAACACTTGCGCCCACTGCGTTATATTGTTGTCCTTGTTGTGCTCGCTGTTGTTGTTTGTGTTGCTGCTGTTGGCCACAGCTGCCAAGAGTGCGAGAAAAGTCCAAGTCCAAGTCTCTATCTTAGTCCAAGTGCCCAGTGGCGCCTGTCAACGGCCACCAAATGGCAGCCAACTTCAACAGCAGCTCAACGACAGCAAAAAAAGAACTAAAGTATAATCACAGGCATCGTTTGGCCAGTTCCCCTTATCCCCCTTCTCTGATCCCCTTCTACTTTTCTTCTTCTTGTTGGTAGCCGCCGCTGTCTTAACGTTTAAATGGGCCGGCATTAAGCTATTAGCATAATTTTTGTGCATTATCATTACGACAACGAGCAGCAAAACACAATTTCTACACACACACAATTTCTACACACACACACACACACACACACACACACAGACAGACACATAAAGGAAGCCCCAGAAAAAGTACACTCTCAAGATGATCCCATTTATCATTGACATATTTGTTGTTGTTTCTGTTGCTGCGGGGGAAAACGCATCAAAATTCGCTCTTACCAGGAAAAAAAAACAAATAAAACGAACTTCAAAACTTTTTCTTAGTCAACAAGCCGGGAGGACAGCACTCACCTGCAATGAAAATAGAAACAGAATGGAAAAATGAAAAACACACATTTTACAGATGGAAACGAAATGCTTATAAAATTAAAACTAGTTCAAAAAACTAGTCCATTGCACAGAAGTCCGAAAAATGTACCTAATGGACTTCTTCAAATACACATAAAAGCCACGGAAAGACCACTTTGAGCCCAAAAAGTGGATTGACAACTGGACTATAAATCTAAAAGTTAACTAAAAAAAAATGTGCCCTATGGTGCGTGTGTTTCTTTTTCTATTTGCCATGGCTATACACTGTATATATATTGCCTAGCTGAGTACAGGGTATCTACTAGTCGGTCACTCCCGACCAGAGCACTCTTGCTTGCGACGTATTACGGTTTTTGTTCGTTCTCAGTTGGGCTGTTCGACTTCTTTGCAGCACAACGGAAAAACAAGGGCTAAGCCTTTGAGTTTGGCAAAAGCCTTGCAGGCACACGAACACATTAACACTAACACACACACACACACACACACACACTCATACACGCACACTAAGCCACACACACTTTCACGAATTCATTTACAGCTTATACTTAAGACAGCTTATTTATTTCCCACTATTTAGACTGTATATTTCTTGAGATCTTCTCAAAGAAGTGATTATTTTTACTGTATTCAGATATAACAATATCCAAAACCAATTCGTAGTCCATTCGGATAATTTTATGCCTTGAACACATTAATAGCTTTTCCAACAGGGTCATCACTGCTTATTTTGTGCAACCACACATTCACAAAGAAGATGTTTGTATGTTTGTGCTTATAATTCTCAACTGCTTAAAGCGCAGAGTTAACACACTCCTGAGTGACCCGGAACATGTGCCTCTACTGATGTCGCATTGCACTAAGGGAAATTTAATCCTTTTGAGGCCAAAACTCATTATCCAAAAAGTGCTTAAGATAAGAAACGTTTCGCTTAAGCGCACAGGAAGCACGTCAACTCTCAATTTAACATGCGGAAATTGTTAACAGAATACAATGCTGTTAAGATAACAGCTGTTAAATGCAGCTGATTTGCAGAAAAGTCTTCAATTGACTTTTTTTTGTTGCTGATTTTCAAATGATTTAGATCTGAAATAAATGTGAAAACCGTAAGAAAAACCCTTGGGATAAGTTCTGATCTCTGTTTTCAGCGTTTGCTGTCTTAATATTTAAATAATTTAAAACAAGCTCTTTCAGATAAAGTCTGTTAATAAACTTCAACTTTGACATGAACTTTGGCAATGTGATTTTGTTTGAAATTTGCCAAAGAGGAAAGCTGCGCGCCATGAACGTGTAACTTTTAGCGTAACCATAGAATAAGTGCACCACAGTCTGAGCCCCAGCTGTGGGCAGTCCGTGCCAAGGTGAGTCTTCAAAGTCTTGAGGATTGAGGCTCGACTAGTTGCTTTGGCCGTAATGCAGGGCAAAATAATGGAAAGAACGAAATGCAATGTACATAAATCAATCAATATAATGCTTCTGGTAAATCACATTTAATGAGTAAAGTGCAATTTTGTTTATTGCTTTTGATTAAAATCAATCAAAAATCAGTTCTCTTGGCCTGGGCCAGCTTCACTCTCGGCTCGATGCACATCAAAATTTAATTTAATAAATGTATGAACATTTGGTTTGGCGTGGGCATGTTTATTTATGTCAGGCATGGACACCTTTGGGTTCCGTTTTTGCCAGCCTGGCTGTAAATATTTATAAATCTCATCTGGCGAAATTCCTTTTTGCGCCAAATCCATTCGCAAAATGTCATTTAAAATTTAATTTTTCAAAAGCCTGCAATTGCATTTCTTTGTTTTCTTTTCTCCCGCCCCCTGCCTTTTTTTATTGTTTTTGCTTTTATACATTTATATATTTATGTTTTTATTTTTTTTTGTTGCTTGAATATATCTGTATATTGTTTGCTTGTCTGCGGCTTTTTGCATGTGTTGCGGCGGCAAGCACCGAGTGCAACATAGCGGTAGATTGAGGTGGCGCCACCATTTAATTGCCCTAGCCTTGATATCCAACTCCAGCTCGAACTCCGAACTGAACTGCTGTTCTTTGGGCTCGTCTGCCAGTTGCTTGGACTCGTATTTCTATACAGGCCACACGGAGGCGGGCCGTGCAGCCACTAAGCCAGCCACAGCCACAGCCACAGTTGGAGCCACAGACACATACACACAAACAGACACTCACACACAAAGAAGTTGCCAGATAGCCTTGCTAAGCTGCAAAAAGCGTTCCACACTCGCACACTCGCTCGTCGCTGGGGCCAACTAATCCGACTTGAAAATTTATTTGCTTAATTTCATTTGTTGGCTACCAGACGAAAGGGACAGCGCTGAAAGGGAGTTGAGTACTTCCAAAACTCGTAGGGTTTTGTGGGCGTGCGATAATGCTTGCAATAAGCTCTCGACATTTTCCACATCCTTTGGCAATTGCTGCAACTGCAACTGCAATTGCAACTGCAACTGCGACTGGACACAATCGGCAAATCATAAATCGCATTCATTACAATTCCCAGCTTGGCCCTTGCTTTCGACTGCGCCACGCCAGCCACAGCATACTTATAGCATATAACATATTAAGGAGCTTACTTTTTCATCTATGCAATATTATTTCATCCTTTGGCAACCAAAACCCAGGCTCAAATAAGACTTTACAGCGTAAGTCTGGCAACATTTCTGCCTTCATTTCAATTAATTTCCGCGACATTGATGCGTCCTGTCGTCGTTGTCGTTGTCGTTGTCGTTGCCGTCTTCAGCTTCTACAGACAGGCAAAGACCCCTCTCTCCCCCCCCCCCACCGTCTCCCGCTATCTATCTCTCTCCTTCTGTATATATGTACGTGTACACAGCAAGTCCCACTCATCCCACGAGCGCGCTTAAAAACATTTTTGCATGCGCTTTTTAATTAATTTAAAGTTATTTTGCTTGACGTCCTCGTCAACCAACACTCCCCTCCCTCCACCCAACCCAAACCTTTTAGTCTATCGCCCGCATCTCTCAGTTTGTGTGCCCCGCGGCGTCGGCTGCACTTTATTAAATCTGCCTGCATTGCGTTTAAATTGAAATCCTGCTTCTGTTGCTCAAACAGTATTATAAATAAATAAATCATATCGCATCATATGGCAAAATAAATTCGATTGTGTTGTTTAGTGTGTGCATACATACACACACACACGCACACACATACAGCTAAGAAGAATTAAAAGTTCCTGCTGTTTGACATGTCGTATACGTAATGCAATACACAATTTTTCTCACATGCACAAATATATTAATGCAATTCATAAACAAGTAACATAATATACATTATTATTGTACAGATTTATATTTTCTGGAAATAGAATAAGTGTATTTTTGTAATACGCTGTGACTATCACGGAGAAATAAGTCCAAATAGCTTTCGAATGCTGCAAGTAAAAGCAAATACTTCTAAATAATGCATGAGTTCTGCATACAATTTGTGGCCACAATTTTGGACAGAGTCAAAACATATTCATCAAATTGTTTAAATATATATTTCCATATTTTACCTTTTCCTAACTGAACTGAAACTGAACATATGAGTTCTTATAACCTTGCATTAAATGACAAATAATATTTAAAATATTTGCCTAAGCTAGAAGAGAATGAATAAATATTACACCAAGCATAGTTCTATCAAGATTAATTCAAGAAGGAAGATTAATCATCTCAAGTCCACTAAAGGTAACCGCGCACGAGGATTCCAGTTTAAGCCCAAAGGCCAAGCCTTGCCTTGGAGAATGGACTCTTCTGGCGACATGAGGCATACTCTAACATAGTTGAGTCCTTTGTCCTTTGACCATCGCTTAATGGCATCCAAAGCATTTCAGGCCTAATTGACCACGATCGTCTCATGTGAGCCGAATTTAAGTTTACGATCAAGAATAATAGCTTGATGCATTAACCTAAATAGCTTCAAATGGGCGTAAGAAACCATTTGAGGAGGGCTGCCATAGAAACTCATTACAGTTACGATCTACGACCGGTTAACTGGAGACCAACTATTTTCGGCTTGTACAAGATTACATGATGCAAGGCACAACCTTACATCGTCAGCATACATTTGTACTCGCGAGTAAGACAGTATCGAGGGAGGGTCGTAGTTGAATATATATATATATGTACGCATGTTTATTGTCGTTACATACTCTTAGTATTCGACATTGCAATTCTTGTCCAAATATTTGGATTTACAACATTTTAAAAATGCAGAGGATTTTTATTTAAAGAGAAATACGCAATAAAACGTGAGTTGACAATTAATGCACATAGCAAAAAAGTTTATTCACAACTTTTTTATTTCAATGCAAATGTTCAGGAAAGGAACCCCCGGAAAAACAGTCTAAATGAAATTCCCTCGTTTCTTTAATGCGAATATTTTCAGTATAAATGCCGGCTTAAATTAAATATATCGATGCAGATTATGCGTATATCACAAAAAATACCCTCTTTTTGCTGCGTATATGTTTCGGAGTCGTACAGCTCAGGAAGCTATATCAAAACACGCCTTGATCGCACCCTGCACACATTTCAAATGCGTGGAGAAGATATTCTTATTTTGTAAGAAGTTATGTTCTAAAGGAGAGGAAAGCATCTCCTACCCCGTAGAGTACACATATTCCTGCTCAGCATGAGTCCGAATACGAGTCCATCTCGTCTGATTGTCTACGCATCTGTCTGTATGCGAAAACGATCTCCTAGTCTATTAAAAAAAAAGCTATGAGTTTAAGTTCAGCGAGTGCTGAAATAGTTTATTTCCCAAATCGCTAAGAATCGATATCAAAGTCAACTTTTTGAGGATATCCTGAAGCGTATAAGAGAGACGCCAAATGGGCTTAGATCTCATATAGTATACATATAGATCCTGAATATTTGCCTTTTGAATGCCTCTACTGCATCCCTTTAATATGGGATCCCTCATCTTGGCCCATGATATTAAGACACTTTCCAATGACATCAAATATTTATATAGATCGGACAATAAGCACCGAAGTTTATCGGAATTATTTAATTTATCGTTGATTAAAATTAAAACAATATAATTATTTAATTCCTTGTCAATAAATATCAATTAACATTTTAATATTAATTTTAAACAATTAACTTTTTAATTAAAATAAAATTATATTATAGATATGAGTATTGACCAAGCTGAACAAGAGCTTAAGTAAACAATTTTCAGTAGCGGACTTTTGTAGCATTTGTTGTGAATGTTTAAATATGCTAAATTTAAGAAAGACAAAATAAAATTGTGGACAAAACAAGATTAAAGCAAAATGTACTCAAATTTGGACATTCGAGTTCATGAGTTTTGCATTTGGCCCAAACAGCGCAGCGTCTCTGCTGCCTGTTTGTAAAGTTTTGGGTTGTTGTTGTTGCAGTTGCAATTGCATTTGTTGTTGTTGTTGTTGTTGTTGTTGTTGTTGTTGTTGTTGTTGTTGTTGTTGTTGTTGTTGTTGTTGTTGTTGTTGTTGTTGTTGTTGTTGTTTTGTTGTTGTTGTTGTTGTTGTTGTTGTTGTTGTTGTTGTTGTTGTTGTTGTTGTTGTTGTTGTTGTTGTTGTTGTTGTTGTTGTTATTGCACTGTGCACTTTTGCCGGCTGCTTTGTATATTTGTTTGTTAGTCTGTTTGTTAAATGTCAACATGCTAGGCATATGAGCAGCTGACTGAAGTGCAACCAAATGTGAGACGCTAGCCCCCCCCCCTCCCTTTCCGACCCTCCTTCATGCAGCATGCCTGAATCTGAGCCTGGGCCTTAGCCAGAGCCTGGTACTGTGCCCAGCCCTTGATTTGCCTTCATTAGCCTTTGGCAGTATGTCAGAGTCACTGAGCCTGTGTGTGCGTGTGTGCTGTGTGTTGTGTGTTGTGTGTGCCAAACAAAGAGCCTTTTATATGTGTGCACTTATGTAGCGCAAAGAAGAAGCAGAAGAAGAAACAGCACCAGCAGGCCATATGGCATTGACTTTAGCCTCTCTGCATGCAGCACAGCCCCCTTCCTGGCAGTCTCTACTGCCCGTACTCGTTCTCGTATTGATTGTCCCAAATAGCAAATGCAGCTCCAGACAGCGCATTATTTTAATAACTGTCACTTGCCACATGTAGCTTGTGTATCCACATATGTCTATCTTTATCTTTATGTATATTAACACATATTACCCGTCTTTGTCGGACCATTTGCTAACCATTTCGTGTCAGCGTGAAAATTAATTTATTTAACATAGTTATTTGATATTTTGCCCGCGTCGCGTACTTAATAATCGTTTACATTCGATTTCCACTTGCGCCGCGTGGTTTTTACGAAAAGCGTGAAATGTTCGAAAGATTTTCAAGCTAATCGTATGGCACGTTTTTACACTCAGATCCCATAAGCTGCCTACAGTAACAATGTTAGCTTCTAGTTCTAAAGACTGTGCGTTAATCATCAATCAGCCAGTCAGTCATTCAGTCAGTCGGGACATTCACTTATATATTTATATATACATATATATAGATGCGTAGACATGCCTGAGGCTTTCATATTAAAGTGAGAGAACTGCAGCTGCAGCTGCAGCAACAACAGCGGGCAATCTAATTTTGGTGCATCTGCTGGCTGCGTGGCGGCAACTGCGGATGGCAGGCATCAGGATTCCGGCAATAGGACCCAGGCAACTGGATTCAGGCATTCAAAATTGCTTGTTGTTGCCGCTGTCAGCTGGCATGTGTCGCTCACATGGCCCAGCGGGTGGTGGGGTAGTGCGGTGTTGCGATGGGGCATATGGCATACGTTTTAAGAAGCCAAACAAAATGCCGTTGACGGCACACGTTTAAACATAATAATTCTCAATTTTGTCAGCGATATCAATGGCAGTAGCAGGCGCAGTAGCAGGCGCAGTAGCAGGCGCAGTAGCAGTAGCTGTCGCAGGAGCAGGAGTCATAGTCGGAGCCCGCGCTGTCTGCTCACGCCACAGGAAAACCATGCAGAGACATCAAAATAAACTGACATTTTTTGCTTCTTCTACAAGTTTACTTTTATTTTTCCTTTTGGTACAAAATTGAGCACACGAATGGCAAAAATAAGCCAAAAGCTAGAAAAACCAAGCAGAACAAAAAACCAGAATAAGGCTCAAACGACATGCGGAAATCATGTCAGATGAAGCAGCAGCAGCAGCAGCAGCGGCACGGCTTTGGTCACAGAAAAAACATAGCCCAGCTGTGGCACGACTAGCAGATACCCTGTGAACAAATATAAGCCATGATGCTTTCTGACATTCCAACTGCTAAATCGTTGTGGGCAATCTGACTGCACGACTAGCAGATACTCCTTAACTATTGCAGCTGCTAATCGACTTTAAAAGCGCTTGGAATTCGCGTTTCATAGAGCTTTTCACACGCAAGAAAACAGGGTATCTCCACTCTAGACTAGAGCACCCTGACTTGTGTTTATGTTAATGAACTGTTGGTAGATTTTAACGATATATTGATTTATGGCTTCCAGAATCCCTTATTTTCATCCTGAAAATAAACTTCATGCTGAAAGACTTGCAACGAAAGAGGCTGATAAACAAACAGGTAGCCGTGACTGTACAAACTAAAGTTTAAGGACGAACACATTCCTATACAAGCCGTCGCTTTAAACAACCTGATAACCCCCTTTCCAAATGGATACAGGGTAGGGAAAACAAAAAAAAGAGCACCACGGCTGTTATAGGCAAACCAGAGAGCGCGAATAAATGGCAACGCACACACACACACACACACACACGCAGACACACACATGCAGCTGAGAATGCAGATGGGGCTGATGAAACAAAAAAAAAAATAAATAAATAAACGAAGCGGCACAATGGGCGGCAACGAGCAACGAGCAATGGGCAACAGCAACGCGAACAATCACATGTTGAAAGGAAACGAAAAGAGTTGTACAACACTGCCGCCGACATCAGACGGAGACTGCACAGTGGGACCAAAGTACCTGATGATCTCCAGATATATTCAGGCTGCAAATTGGTTTCTTGTCGAACCGGTTCAAGCCCGAAATGCCAGTGCTTTTATTTACCATCTACCGAAACGTAATCCTTACCAGTTTCCTAAAAGCAGCCGCAAGAAAAAAACCCAATTTTGTATAGCTATCAAGTTTAGAACCTACGTTCATGGTGTGGAACGAGGTTCGCAAAGCCGAACAAACGACAACATTATTTCAGTTTTCCAGCCCTGATAACGAGCTACTAAGAACACAATATGGTTGCTTTCCTGCTGATATCTTAAAAATGTCATCCGATTTATTTTTGCTCTCGTGTAAAACGCTTTCTTAGACACAAGAAGCCTAAAAGGCTGCACTACTTGCCGAAGGATGTAGTTTGTTTACCCTTTAAACTATTGACTAAAAGCTAGAAGGCATCCAAAACTCAAATATTTTTTGTAAAACACGAGACCGACAAGATATTCCAGACATATAGACAGCCTAAGCGACGTATAGACAGACACCTAGCTAGATCAACAACTCAGCTCGTCTGCCTGTTACATGCACATTCACAAAAACCCCGTTTACTCAGGTTCAGTTACTTCGGGAGTTTCGAAGATGAGCGCAACTAAGAGGAAAATATGATGTCTGTCGATGCACTTGCACTTGAAAACTAGTTGACGATCTAATGTCTAGTTGAATGCCGATCATATGATTGGCGCATTTAAATGCACATGGTTTTGATGGACCTGCTACCACTGTGCCGCAGCTGGCAGAGCTGGCAGCTGGCATTGTCATTATTATTTGCGCTCGTTTAGTGCTTCAGCCGTAAGTGCAGGGTAATGTTTTTGAGACACGCGACACAGACGCCGCGATAAGGGCTAACACAAAGAGGCCAGAGCGTTACCATATCAATTTCCAATCGCCAGCATTGAACCCGGCGCCTGTCAAGTGCCAGATTCAGGGGGAATGAGACAGGGTATGGAGGGTATTGGACAATAGTCAAATCAACATGTCGAAACAATGAAATTTGACCTTTATACATTTGTTTTTATTGTTTTTATTGTGTGTGTGTGTGTGTGCTTTTCCTGCACAACAAGTCAGCGTGGAGGAAGAGCGAGCGGGTAGGCAAATATGTGAAATGCTTGGCATTGGTGCAAGTATTGTCAACTCATTTGGTTTCGCTTGGCCCAGTTTCAAGTTTGATTTATGTCCAAAGTGCTTATTTTCATTTTATTGCCAATGCATTTGAAGGGCCCCGGCAATTGCCAGGTGGGCCAGGGCCAACAACAGCAAGAGCAAAGCCCAAACAAATATTTGCCATCCCAAACGGGCCAGCTCTGTTTGCCTATATGCACCTGGCTGCTGCTGCATTATTGGAAAAATCTCTCTTGCTGTATTTTTGGAAAATTTCAGCAGCCTTTTTCAGCACAAACGACAGCCTGAGCTGACTTTTTGGCAAATATTTGCGTCAGTCTCGTAATTTGCATTTGCCAATGCCACTCCCAACAGTTTATGTTATCACAGAACTAAGCACCAAATAAGCATTTCTGTGGTCAAAGTGAATTTCCAGCACAGATCAAGCGAGCGTCCTGCTAATATATACATTGGGGTTGCGACCTAAGCCTCTTTCATTACTCACTTACTTACTTGTTACAGAAAACCCAATAAATAAATTAAAACCATAGCCGAAATTGCTACGCACATAAATAATATCATATTTTGGCAGTAGAGAAGTACATTGGAAACGAGCTTAAGAGAAGGAGGACTGAAACCCGACAGACTCGAAGAAGAGTTCCACCCGCAACTGTGGAAAGTTGGTGGAATGCGGCTATAATAAGCGGGTTTGCTTACAATTCGAAAAGTCTGAAGCTCTTCATGAAGACGTGTTTACATTTGGGACGGTTGAAATCGATATGTTTAAAACTTGAAGGTATACACTTGGCCTTGAGGTTTTAGCAAACGTCTTTCCACTGCACAGCAAGCTTAAAATACCATTGATTATATATCGCCTTTCTTTGCGATTCTCATTAAATCGAACCCCGATTGCTTATAACAAAAAGATATCAGGCGGCACATGACCTCGTAATATACACTAAGTTATATTTTAACAAACGCAGAGCAGCTCTTTTTGAACTGCTTCCACTTAAATATCGCCTTACTTTGCGATTCTCATTAATTCAAATAGGACATAGGCAAACAAGAGAGTTTATCTATAAACTTTCTTTCTGGCAGTATTTTACGCTTTCTCTCTGTCTCATTTTTTTTGAAGCTTCTCTTTTCTGCACCTACTACAACTTTTTCTCTCCTTTTGAAATCGCTGTGCTATGTTAGTGTGCTTTAATGTAAGCTAATAATAACATATATATTAATATATATACACGAAAATCCACTAAATAGTTATTTCTCAGTAATTAGATATCTTAAGTAAAGATTGCTCTTTAAGTATTTTTACAAATGATTTATCCTTAATTACAATCTATTAAGTTAGCCTTGTTGATATTTATATCTTGAAATATTAATTGATTAAATAAAAAACAACAAAAGAGCACACTGAATATTTATAAATCTTGACAGCATTCCGACACATACAGCATATTAATTATGATTACAGAAATAAATCTCGAACGATTGCGGTTACCAAGCAGAGGGTTGTCGGATATCTGATACCACTCGACTGTACCCTGCAAGTGCGTCAAGAAATCTAATTTTTTATTTATTTACCTCAACCTTAAGTTTTTCAGAATTTCAGCTGAGCGTATGCCCCAATAAGTATGCAATGCTCAGCATTTATTGCACATTATTACTCATACGTACTGTTGGCCCTGCCACCTGCTCTCAAATACAGCTTTGATATCAAATTGCATGAGACGAGAATTAATTAATTGGAACCATATCCAATTAACGTGATGGACAAACACTTGGAATAGAAGTGGCGGGATGAGTCACATTAGCAAAAAGGCAGAGCCCTTGGCTCATTAGTCGAAATGGCAGCGATGCACATTGACACACATTGATAGCTGGGCGTATCTGCGCATGTGGGTGAATGTGGGTGTGTACTTTTGCCATCTTTATATATGTTGTCTTAATATATAATAGATTGTTCTGACTGACCGCCCTGTCACTTTGGTCGAGCTCTAAATCGGGCTTTTGTAAAACTCGAACGCCAAGTAGAAGAAAATTGTGGTTAAGGTTTGTATAAAAGATATTACAAGCAATTAAATCGTATTGTTGTGCTTAACAAACATCATCGTAGGATCGATGTTTAAGCGTTGGACCAACTAGCGAGAGGTCGCCGGCTCAAATCAAGCAGCATTTTTCGATTGTTGAAGAAAATCATATTATTAAATTCAACCAAAGACATCGAGACTAATGGAAGCTAACGACTATAATTAGAATTGTTAAATTGTTTTGCTTGATTTGTCAACTGCGCTGTCATAACTCTTCTCTGGAAGGACCCACTCAACCGCTTCAGCGAAAATAGTATAAATATATATTTTATATAATTGTTGCTCTTAGCTGGGTGACTTTTTGTTTCGATATTAAGCATTCTAATTCGTGGAACTCTACAATTCCGCTAATGTCATTTCCAGTTAAGAGCGCTAATTAAGCTTATAAATAGAAAAAGTGCTGCCTGCGGAAAAGGTCAAAGCGTAAATCATGACGCGCTCGCAAAGGCGAACTGCAACTGTGGGTAGCGGGTGGCGTGGCTTGCTATTAAGGCATGCCACGGAGTGTGCCACAATAAATTTGCTGTTGTTGTTGTTTTTATTTATTTATTTATTTATTCTTTAGCAGCATTTTTGTGTGTGTGTGTGTGTGTGTGTGTGTGTGTGTGTGCGAGTGTGATGGTAGCGGGAGGCTGTGCGGTGCGCCGGCAAACTAGATCTAAGCGCATATTAGTCAACGCTGCCACTGTCTTTGACTGGCCCTGGCCTGGGTCCAGGCCGAGCGCTGCCGTGTGACACAATTTCGCAGCCTGGCCGCGTCGGCATGGGTTGTTGTTGGAGTTGGTTTGGGCATTGGGTTTTGGTTTTGGTGCTGGCTTTGGTTTTGGTTTTGGCCAGGTCACAGAGGGGGGGGCGGCGGCTGCAGCGGCTGCAGCACAATGTATTTCAAGTGGAGCGAGCGCAAATAAAATTAAAAACAAGACGCGCAAAACAAAAATATGGCAACGCTGCGGCGCCGACCTCGTTTCGGTCTGGCCACAATGGATGGGTAAACGAGCCGAGGGACGGCGAAAGTTCCAAATGGCGCGACTTGTTTTTCCACTTTTGGACGATGTCTGTCTGCCGCTGCCAACACTTGGCGACCTCTGCTGCTGGCGTTGCCATTTTGTCATTGTTTGCATTCGGTGCGCGCTTTTGTTTTATGCCCACCAACAAAAACAGCGGGCAATCTGAATCAAGCTGAAAATGCTGCAGTCAAAAAAGATGGACTACGAGTTGCCCAGCAGCCAGAAGTCAGGTGAAGCACATCTAAACAGCTCAGACGCCTGTCATCTTAAATGAAGCAGGCTGTTGGCCAACGCGAACTGCTTCAACAGCACAAAGAACAAAACAGACACATTGAACACAAACACTCACTTGTTCACCTGATAATCGCCATTTTTAATATGCACTTTGAATATGCCTCATCAATTTACCATAGGGCGTAAGGACTATCATGATGCTCAGTCTTTCAAGGTTCGACTCGAGTACTGAGTCAGTACTTTGGAAAACAAATTACCTTTTGACAAGACTCTAAAACCAACAAACACTTGGCAGTGTTGGTAAGCGCTTGCTTGACTCCGTTTCAATTCGCATCGCAATCGTAAACAAATAAAAGAAATTCTCTAATAATAAAGAAGATTCATTAAAACTAAACTATTAGAGCAGATAATTAGCTAGCTCGGAAAGGGTATTGAATAATTAACAGCACAAAGATAACTGTCAGTTGGCAGTGTTGGTAAGCGCTTACTTGATTGCTGTCGAACTGGCTGGCGTATATATATTTATGTCAGCTGGCACCTCTGTCAAGGACGCGAGGCCAAAATGTTGGCAACTAATTTGACACTTTTGCCGTTTGCTGCTTGCGTTTTGCGGTCGAATCGAAATCGTGGCGGCTGCGGCTGATGACGTTGATGTTGACGCAACCGGAACTTGTGCAAAATTTAAAACGGAAGTCAATTGTCAGACAGCCAGCGCAATGGACGACGCCGCTGTCGAGCCGGAAGCAGCAGCTGCGGCGCTGCCATTGGACGCCATTTTGGTCATAACGACGTCACACACGCACACACACACACACACACACACACAGACAGCAACGATTGTGGTTTTTTTTTTCTTGATTTTTGTTGTTTTTTATTGAGTTATTGGCGCATTCATTTGCCATACGCCGCATGCAAGATTTATGCCCGCCATGTGTCATGTGGCCAGAGCAAACAGCCGGCCGGCTAGTCGCCCAGCCAGCCAGGCAGCCCGAAAGCGGCCTCCAAAATTGTTTAAAAGCACTGACAACAACATTGCAATGCAAATATGTTTCGCACACTCTCTCTCTCTCTCTCTCTCTCTCTCTCTCTCTCGCTGTCTCTCTGTCTCTCACTAGCTTAACCACTTCCTTTTTATTTGGAATTGGAGCATTTCATTTTTTGCATACGTAATTGCAATGGGCAGTTTGCCGGAGCTAACTGGCCAACTGGCTAACTGGCCAGCCTGCGGTATGGATCTGGGATTGCTATTCGGCGCGAAAATTTGCAATGATTTAATCTATGAAACGTGTGAATAGTATTATGCAGCGTTTCCGTTGATTGCCATCAAATGTTCATGTTAAATGAAGGCCATCTATTATAAATTCAATAAAATACTAGAGCATGCTCGCATTAGCAACAAACGTTTAATTTGTTATAAACGAAACGCAACACAAATGTTCGCTGGTTCGATTCATAATTCGAAACGTTTTGTGCACCCAATTTGTTCATATCCATGACAAGTTAAATATAAGCATAAGATCTACAAAATTGAATGTATGCTGAGTAGTTGAGAGCTACCAAGCTGAAAGGCTTACAGAACTGTGTTCAGGCTTCACTTCTGAGTCATGTATGTGAGCATTGTCTTAGGCTCAGGTGTCAGGTGTCAAGCGGCAGGTTGGATCTGGGCATTGCCCGGGTAATTTCTTTCAGCATCTATACATTTATTCACATACATAACTCCATTAAAAATGCATTATTTGTTGGGTAATTAAATTCAAATTACGAGTAAATGTGCTCCGTTTAAATATAGTGTATAAATATTTATGCTACGTAAAGTCAAGTCGAAATGATGGAAAACGATTTCGGCTAATGATGAAGATTTTAATGGAATTGAATTGTATAAAATTCTATAAATGTGAGTGCGTGTGTGTGTGTGTGTGTGTGTGTGTGTGTGTGTGTGTGTGTGTGTGTGTGTGTGTGTGTGTGTGTGTGTGTGTGTGTGTGTGTGTGTGTGTGTGTGTGTGTGTGTGTGTGTGTGTGTGTGGGTATGGGTGGATGGATGGATGTGTGTGTGTGTGTGTGTGTGTGGGTATGGGTGGATGGATGTGTGTGTGTGTGTGGGAAATTTGGTTGACAAATGATTTTTGCTGCTGCAGCAAGAAATTGCAGTCACAGCTGTGTGTGTGTGTGTGTGTGTGTGTGTGTGTGTGTGTGTATGCAGTGTTAAGCCACAACTGAGCATAAATTTATATTTAATTATGAATAAATTTTGCAAGCGCATTAAATTTCATATTTTCAACTCATCAAGAGCAACAGCAACAACAACAACAACAACAATAATAATAGTCAACGCCGCACGCGTGCTGTAAATCAACAGATAAACGAAATACACGCACACACACACACACACACACACACACATACACACACGCACACACACATACATAGTTACGGGGAAGTCAGGCTTTGGTCAGGCAGACTTTTGGCCCGGACAATTCACAATTCGTTAAATGCACTGCAAAATTTATTTATGATGCCGCACAAACAATAAACAGTTGGCTCAGACGCCGCGGGGCAGCGGATCTGCATGGGTGGCGGCTGTATTGGTTCAGAGGGGGGTCTGGGGGGGTCACTAACTGACTCAGCATTGATATTAAGCTTTTGCGTATTTGGACATTTGGCCATTCCCGACACAGGCACCATTTAATTGCACATCAAATAAACTTTAATTTTATTTTAATTGCTAAGCCGGTTTTTGATATAATTTTTAGCCATACAAAAATACAAAGCAATTACGCCACATAAATGTTGTATTCAATTTGGCAGAAGTTACAAAACAAAACAAAAATAAACTTAAATACAAATTAAATAAAAACCCCGCAAATGAGCCAGGCAACAAATTCCCCTTGCACTGGGTAATTAGACAGTCGCAGTAAATAAAGAATTTTAATTGAAAGCATTTAAAAATATTGCAATACTCGGTTAAACATATATTCTATGAATGTCAAAACATATTCACAAATAAAGCGATACGTTTACACGTTTATTTCTGCAGCTAATGCATGTGCATTGTAAATTTGTCATGGCTTTTAACAAGCGGTTTTTTTTTTCGTAAATTTATGTTATCTGTCTCATATTATGTTAAATAAAAAAAAAACAACCGACAATCAAATTAGCAAATGAGCCAGGCAACAAACTCCCCTTCAAATTGTAACTAAAAAAAATTGTAATTGAATTCATGTGCATTGTAAATTTGACATGACTTTTAACATGCTTCGTTTTATATTTATGTTATCAATCTCATGTTATTTTAGTAAAATTGTTAAATACATCAGTACATTTATAATATGCTTGCTATTCCATATTCATGGTAGAATATGCACAACTTTAACATGCTGTTTACGCATATTTATGTTATTGAAACACGCAAAAGTACGTAGAAAGTTGTATTAAAATGTTTATAAAGATACAGGAAACCAAAAACCCAACTTAACCATGAGCAGTTCCCAGTAAAAAGTGACAAGAATTCGACAAGCGATTGTTGCAATTATTTAATATTTAACTTGAATTTGAATATCGAGATAAAAGAAGAAGGCAGTATAAAGCAAATGTTCGACAGCATGTTAAAGTGATTGTCAGCGTTGACAGTAACATGAGCGGAACGGCCCTAAATAAATGGGCTTAAGTGCTTTTGATGTTTAATGCTGAATATTAGTCGCAACGGAGCATAATGCCAAACGGCAATAAAGTTTAATAACCTTAAGGAACGGAACGCGTTTAATCAGCATCATCAGCGGCATCATCGTGTACATAATTTGCCTTTGCCTGTTTTCCCAACTCACTGCCTCTCTTCCACCCCCCCTCCCGCCTACCCTTCCACCAGCACTGCCCCAACACCAGCCCAAACATACCTCCACCCATAAATGCTCTGTATCCATAGGCGCTAAGCTGTTTAAGTGTAAATGACGTGAAAATGGGGCCAAATGGAACTGAGAAGCCGAAGGCAACCAACCCTCATCCCCTCATCCCCTTCCATCGCCCACCATCATTTCCAAGGCGACAAAACATAAAAATATGTGTTGTATATGTATATAAATATAATTTATATATCGTTTCAACTGAACATTTGCCCTGTGGCCCGAGGGCAGAGGGCGTCCGTCCGCGAGTAAAACTCGACAAATTGTGCATGAAAAATATTTTTTTGTATAGATTTATTTATGATGACGATTAACAATAACTGGAGAGCGCGTTGAAGGGGAGCACGAGAGGAGGGCCACTTAAAAAGTTCTATAAAAAATATAAAAAAAAAGGAAAGAACAAAAAATAAGAAAGCACAAAATATTCGAATCCCATTCAACCATTTGGGACCAAAAGGTGTGAGCCAACCAGACCCATCCAATCACCTACAGCTCGTGACTCTGGCAATTGAGAGTAGGGTAGGGTAAACTTAGCTCGTAATTTTCATAAATCAACATGGGCTTTTCAATTGGATTCCTTGGGCCGCACGGCGCACATTTTTATAATTAAATCATAAATTATGGCCGCACATGGAACGCGGCTCAATAGAATTTCATCGACTCGACTTTCCACCGGACAGCCATGGAATTTTGAGTATAAAAAGCCAAGATTGAATAAGCATAGAAAGTCGCCCAGCCTTGAATCTATCCCAAGTATATATGCATACATACATATATACCACGAGGTAGCGCTGAATTATGGGCACTTTTATTTCAAATTGTATTAAATCGATTGAATTCAAGCAAAAATTACTCAAGCGATTTAATGGGGGGCAGCCAAACGTTTTGCTTGATCAGCAAAATGCTTGCATACATATATTATCCTCATAAATTTATGAAACCAATTTATTACAAATATAATATACACATTCTCATACACAATAGGGATGTTGTTAACAAAGATATATATATATATATTTTTTTAAAAGACTGCCTAAAATATTATCTCCGTGGTAAGTTTTTTTTCGCACATGAAAGTATTAAATCCGATAACCAGACACGATTTTAATCTACAGCTGTTCAGAATAATTTATTTGTTCTTCTCTTACAGACTGTATACAGTATTACCGTTTGATCACGGTCGTTAACATAAGCTGGAATGTTAATATTCTAAACTTTATAAAGTTTCTTCTCGGGCAGTCAATTAATGAATTAAAGAGACAGACAGTCAATCAGTCAATCCATCCATCTGTCAGAAAATCAATCAGCGAGAAAGTCAGGCAATCTTTCAGTAAATCAGCCAGTCAATCAATCAACCAATCAGTTAGTGAAATAGTAAGGCAATCATTCAGTCAATCAAGCAATCAATCAGCAAATCGTCAATCGGGCCTCAATCATTAAGGAGGTCAGGCAATCTATCAGTCAGTTAAACAGCCTATCACTGTTAAAGTCAGATAGATAGGCAGTCGTTTCGTCAATCAGTCAGTTAGATAATCTGTGAGACAGACAATCAATCAGCCAAGCAGAAGGGCAGTTGGTCAGTCAATTATTCAGTTAGTCAATCAGTCAAAAGTTCTATAACTGAGGCAGTCAGACAAACAGACGGGCAATCGGTCAGACAATCAATCAGGACAAACAGTTCAGTTTTTCTAAACATACCAACAGGTTTTACAGATCTTGAACCATAACATAATGTTATTAACAGCGTAACATTTGTACACAGCTGTTGTAGTAACAGAGGGATGTTAAAATCACAAGTGTGTTAACAAGGAGACCCCAGTAGGAAATTTAAAAACCCCAAAAGCAAATGACTTTTCAGATTCTAACTTCAAATATAAAAGTCGCATCACGTAATCCCCATTGCAATTATGATATTACGACTATTGTAAATTATTGTAACAGGACTTTTTATATAGAGTTGAATTCATTTCCTTAAGTGTATTATAAATGTATGCTCATTGTGTGGAGCACAATTTGTTTGTTCCAGCAGCCACTTGCCGTGTGGCAGCTACAGCGGCAGCTCCTGTTCCTTTTAGTTGTGCCACACACAAATCGCATGTTATCTGAAGGCTTACACACACACACACACATGGGTGTAGAGTTAGAGGGGGATCTGTAAGTAGCCTAAAGTCATTGCATTTTCGACTATTCACATTCGTATCTGCAAGCGCATCAAATTGAAAAGCAATGCGACTGGGCTTGCGTAGCCTCGGGATGGTTCGGTGGTTGGTTCGTGGTCGGTCTTTAAGCGGCAATCCGGAGCAGAACTGGATGCACACTCGTGCCATGACATGACAAATTTCGCTGCTGCAAGGCGTTGCATGGTTGCAGTTACATTTGCAGTCGCAGTCACAGTCACAGTCACAGTCACAGTTGCAGTGGCAACGACGACAATTGAATTGTCACATCCGTTTATAAAGTTGGCAGACATGGCTGCATTTCAAGGTTAGCTTTAGCCATCTACATCTGTGGCGCCACAGACGCGGCCATCAGCTTCAAGCCAGTCGCCAAGCCATGCCACTTAATGGTTGCAGCAAGCTGACGGCGTAGAGAGAAGCGAGCAGAGAAGCGCGCTGGCAGCAGTTACAGCTTCCCTCCCCTCCCCCTTTTTAATTTAAGCTCAGTGACAATTTCACAGAAGTTGAGGCCAGTCAAAATTGAAAAGCAATGCAAAAGGTATTTGCTTTCAATTCAAAATGTTCTCAGTTTTTACTTTTTTGCCTGACCGCAGCGAATTATCAAAACAATCGAATGGAATCGAAGCAATTTGAATCGAATCAAAATAATGCAAAAACGAAAAACTTTTAAAACTCTTATCAAACAATTGATGACTTCACTTAAATGAAATTCACTCGTAAGCGCGAAAATTTCCCGCCTTTCGTAATGATACAGGTTAATGTAGGTATACATACAGCTGTGAGTACTATATGTATATATACTACACGCTCGTATTCACAAGCTAAACCAGTCGAATGCTTTTTTATACACCTAGTACATATTACTTTCATAGTTTGACTAGTGGATATTGCCCGGCTTTGTCGTGCAGCCCATAGAAAATGTAATACAACCTATTCTCCCTCTAGATTCAACTTACATCCAGCTGTGTGGATTATCAAACATTTCTAGCATTCGCACGATATTTCGACCGTGCAGGGCACTTTCGCCTTAAAACATCCATCTCATCTACATCGACATATTATTCTAATTTGTTCTATAAAAAGAATCGGCTAAGTAATGTGTTTTCTGTTTTTCCAGATATTACCAGCTATATATATATATGTATATGTATAATAATAATAATAAAGGTGCGCATTCAATTGAAAATTTGTTTGATACCCGAAAATAAATCGACTGCGCGATACCTCAGAGAAATTGTTGAAACGCTTTTGTAAATATTTTGACTTTAGCTTCAATTCAATTCTCATTGCAATGCTCATGTCAGTGCTGGGCCCCGCCCACCGTACCGGCCCCCAGTCGCAACTTAAAAATGTCTCGTATGTCGCGGTTTTTGTGGCGCCCTTGAGACTGGCGACGACGCCGACGTATGCAACGAGGCGTGACAATGGCAAGCAGGGGGCTGAATGAAAATAAAAGCAAAAAAAAAAATAAAAAACAAAAACAAAAAGGGGAGAAATGTACATGCAAAGCATTAGGAAAAGGATCCAGATACACATAAATGTGTGCATAAATGAAGCCAAATGCAAATTGAATTCGACATCGAATCAATTGAGAGTGAGAGAGCTAAGTGATTGGCCCAATGTGCGTATGAGTAATAAATTGAATTGAATTAAACAAATCAATGATAATAATTATAAACAAAATGCATATCGAGCATCGCAATGCCCAATAAATTATACAAAATTGCAAATGCCTCAAGGATTATATTTACAATTGAATTGTTTCTCAACAAACCCAACTCAATTGCCAGTGCATATTACCATACAATGTACTCTCAGCCCGAATCGTGTTTTCACACACAAATGCGACGAGACTTCTAATAGAATTGTTATACAATTCAAACACACACACACAATCTGAGGGCCTCTCGGCCGAGAGGAGCGAAAAATACGAATTCAAATTAAATTGTTTTGAAATTTAAAATTGAAACACATATTTGTCGTTAATTTCTGAATTCATATCAAAACATTTTGAGATTATGCCCGCGACCATTGATAACCTTTCACTGCCAAAGCTACGGGGTCAAGTCGAAGAGAACATTCTATATAAATGAGTACATGAGTATTTGAGTACATATACTAAACGAGTTTATACATAAGTACATATATATATATATATATACGTAGATGTACGTGTGCGCCTGTTGATGAGGTTAACCAATCTACACGTAATCCAATTTGCTTTTATCGCCAGCTTTGTCATCATTTTGCGCCACAGCATGCTGCAGGGGGAGGGGGATTGGGGTTGAATTTGGGGTTTCGAGGGCCAAAGGATTGTTTTTGATTATTTAATTTGCCAGACTTTTTCTTTGATTTAGTTAGTCGGCTTAGCTTCAAATTTACTTGGACAGCTGTCCGGAGGCTAAAAGCCAAGTAGACCTCAAGATTTTCCTTTACTTTTGCACTCAACACAGTGTCTCTCTCTCGCTCTCCCTCTCTCTCTCTCTCTCGCTCTCTCGCTCTCTCTCTCGTTGTCTCCATCTCTGTCTTTGTGTGTGCTTATGATTTAGCTCTGCCGCAGTTTGGGATCCTTGAAAATATTGCAGCGCATTGTTTGCCGCCAGTTTTTTGTTTCATCTTTTGCTCATACTCTGCCAGAGGGTATTCAAAATTTGTCACAGAAAACGTAACGCACATCAAGAAGTCATTGGGTTTTGAAGTCAGATTTCAACATTCTTTAGTTTATAGAAGAATATAAAGTTGTTTCTTCTAATTACGTCCAAGTTATAGGGTATTCAATGGTCGGCCTGCCTAATATAACTATTGTTTGATGTTTTTTATTTTGTATTTTTTGTTGCATAAACCGCAACGCAAATGCGCCACAGAGGCGTCCGGCTGAAGATGTGGAGCATTTTGATATACCCTGCGCTGGCAGCAGGGCGTATTGCTCTGCGCAGAGCTCAACTTGGAGGCTTTCAAAACTCAGAGAATAGATTCATTTTCAGCTAATAAACAATTACTCCAAATAAGACAATCAAAATAGAGATTATATTAAATTATATTGCATATTTTCTACTTCAAGGCCAGTTTGATTTATCCTTGAATAAAGGATAAAGGATATTTGTATGCCACAAATTGTAGGGTATCCGGCAAGTCGAGATGGGCTAGTTGCAAGCTGCTGCTGGACAACAAACGTGCAACATGGCCTGGAAACATTTGTCCTGCGTCCTTGCGCCTCCTTTCGCCCCCCTTTTGTCTGAATGCATTTGGCTTGACAGTCGCAGTCGCAGTCGCAGTCGCAGTTACCAAAAGTTCGCTTTGTACCTTTGTTTTTGTTGCGCTCTGCTGATTTCTATCTGTATCTCAGTAGTTATCCCCCCCCCCCCCCCCCCCCCCCCCTCCGCAATTCTGTCAGTCAGTCGCTCAGCCTTGGCCCGTGCCTTGGGAGCACTTTGAAGCATTTTTCTAGACTGGCTATATTAAAATACGGCGTGGCGAAATCCCGTCGAGCCACTTGGGCGCCACTCGAGTGGTCGCATGGATGGCTGGAGGCGTTGCTGGGGCCACAATAAATTATCGGCCACAATTATCTTGTTGCGCATAACTTTCAATCGGAGTTAATTGTTTGAGTCACAAACTTTTGCATAGTTTCTTTGTTTTGTGGCGCCTCCACAACAGAACAGTTAACAGCCCCCAATCCTCCTTCCCCCCTTCCATCATTGAAAACCCATAAACCAAATCAACTTTTACCCAAGCAACTTGCAAATTATTTGCGTGCTCATCCCCCCCTCTCACCCTCCTCATCCTCCAGACTCTGTCTTACCAGGGACATAAAGTGGGCGTGTTCTGTAATCCATGAATTTCAATACGAACGACGATTCTCCAATCTAGCAAACTACTCATGGCACTTAATGGCATATAAATTAGTTCCATATTTGGTCTGGGTGAGCCTCAGATGGATTATTGATCGCTTGACTTCAACCAACGAAAGTAAATGGGCTAGAAACCAGTTGATTACCACGCGAGATGCTCTTATATATGTTCGTCTTGGGCTCCGGAATCTGAATAATATATACTCTGGATACGCTGTTTATCATTGTTCATATATCCTCAAGATAAGCATAATATTGCTTTTTAGACATGACTCAAAAATTAAGAAACGAGTATTTCACTCTCTGGATACTATATCATACCATTCCTCCCGAAATTGGAAAAAGACTCATATTTGGACGCCTTTGAATGACATATTTAAGCGTCAAAATTTTTAAAAGAATTCGACTTTAAACAGCAAAGTTAAGAAAGAATATATTTTTCATAAATACATGGGACGTATCAGAGGGTAGAAGAGGAAGAATCACATCCGCTCCATAAACTGCGCAGCTTGCGGCGTGTGCGCGTGCTCGTCTATATATTTAAATGTATGTCTATCTGTCTACATAAAGTAGCTGGTATATTTGTAATGACAGCTCGACGCTGGGCTTAGACTATCGCCTAATCAGGCAATGCCGACTAGAGCACTCTACTTGATTATTCTACTAGCAGGATTAGGTTACAAACTAACCACGAAACGTATTTGACATGACATAAACAGCACTGGCATCTTTGAGTTTCAGCTCGAACCTAGATGCGCCCGATGGAAATAAGGTTTTGGTGCAGTTGTCTGTTGTCTATTGTTGTCTAAGACCCAATCCTAAGTATACGACCCAGTCATCATTAGCCGGGCTGTGCGTGGATCAATCAGACAGTTAGAGAAAACAATTATATACATATATGTAAACGGACAGACAGGGAGCCTAATATTAGGCAGCGATTAAACTAAACGAATATTAAATACTCTTACTCTTCGGTCCTAAAATATCATAAAAATCTACTGCTTCAAGCGAGTATTAACGACAATTCCTAATGTTTTTATAAATGCACAATTATATTGAAATGTTTCATAGAAATCTCTGGCTTCGAGCCGGAAATTTATTGCTTCCAAGCGTGAACTGAACCAAATATACTCTTTTTTGACATTTCAACCCTGTTTAAAGCTTTTTTTCGATCGGCTTCGAACTTACTTTGAAAGCCAAAAAATAAGTTTGAAGCTGTTCGGGAAAAAGCTTAAAAGTATGCCCCAAAATAGCTTTTAGCCGAATCCCCTTCTCCTGGGTGGATTTGCGAAATGTGTGAAACTCGCTTCAAATGAATGTTCTTAAAGATCCATGGAAAAAAGTGCGAGTCCGAGAAGCCACTTTCTGACTGTTACATACATTTGCACAAAACGAATATACCCGTTTTTACCTATATCAGGTGGGCATATGAAAAAGATGATGCCCATGTGAAATTTGCAAATGAAAAAAAATGACAAACGGCATCGAAATATGAAAAACTACCGAAAGAATTGTCAAAAAGAGAAAAATGCTGTGTGTGTGTGTGTGTGTATGCATATATATATATATATATATATATATATATGTGTGTGAGTCAAGTAGTCGTAAAACCAATGTGTGACGAATTTGTAAAGCCAGAAGAAATGTGAAACAAAGCAACGTCAAGAGCTCAACTAGCAAAGAAATACAGCTGTATATCTCTTGATGATCTATTTGGGAGTACATTATTCATAACGGCACTCACTGAACCACACGAACAGCCGAACAGAACAACTGTAACCCAAGTGTCCATAAATATGAACCAAAACAATGTGAACTTTCACAACGAATGCAAAACAACAGTTGTTAAGCCAATATGTTCTGCATGTAACGGCAATAGTATGTCGAAAAAGAGTATGAGAAGCACGGCTAGACCATAATATAATAATGCGAATAATGCCACCATGGTATAGCTAAATAGTTGGTAAAGTAATACACACTGACCTGACCTACTCTCCGGTTGCAAGCAAAACAGCACGGTCGCGACGTTGTGGCACGGGATCGGGAGCAGCGGCGCACAGCGGTGGCGGTTAAAAAATATATATAATAAAATGGAAAACAGAAAAAAAAAAAAACAAAAAAATATATATATGTAATGTACTAAAAACAACAACAGCAACAACAAATTTGGTTATAGATATACAACTATGTGAGTGCAATATGTTTGCAGAGTATGCCAGAAGTAAGTATGTCTATTGAGGCAAAGTCGACCGACCGCACGGCGCGCACTGTTTGAAGTCTGGGCTGGGTCCTGCTGTGGATAGGAACTGGAACTGGAACCGGCCGGAACTGCTAGCCGCTGGCTGAGTAGCGGCGCGGCAGTGATATGAGTGAGCGGTGAAGCGGGTAAGGGCGCACGCGATGAAGACAGCGTCTAGGCTGACGGACTGTTGCGTGTTTTGGAGCCAACAATTTTGATGTGATTGTTGCTGTTGTTGTTGTTGCTGTTGTTGCTGTTATTGCTTGTATATGTTTTCTATTGTATTATATTTGATGTGGCTTGACAAAGCACAGACACTTAGACAACAGCTTCAACTTACTGATATTATTATTGTTGTTGTTGTTATTGTTTATTATTGTTATTTAATGTTTATAGTTCGTCGAACTAGACACTTCTCCACTTGAGGCGTAAGACAAAGCATTATTAACAATGTGGTGTTACTCAAATTACCGTACGAGAGCGAAGTGAGAGAGAAGCGCAATAAACGGCTTACTACTGCCTGATCGCAACTGAACGAGAGAGAGAGCCAAAGAGAGCGCTCCAAGCTTGACTGAGCTTTGAACGGGAACGGCAAACGAAATCAGTTGAAGCGCAACGCGGACAGCTGCACTCGAATTTTCGAATTCGAATATCGAACATATAATTTGACAAGAACATTTAACTGTCAGCACACTTGATTTTAGTGTGCGTCTGTTAATTAATGTGCGCATCATGCGCTCACATGCACACATACATATTTAACACCTCTCGAGCTGAGCAGCAAGCTGATTTAAAAAAAAAAAATAAATAAAATTCTGATCGGAACAATGATCTCAGAAGGTTATCATGCGACGATTCACAACAAATTGTTTTCAATACATATTATACTTGGCGCAAATTACGAGACTTTTGCATGCGTCAGCAAAGTTCGCAGTTCTTTCTCAATTACAACTATTTGTCAATTATTCGTTTGGTTTTGAGCTTTTTGTTATTGCAAGTTGAAATCAGTCAATGAAATCAGCTAAACAACAAAAGTGCAATTAATAAATTGCTAATTAGGCGGTTGTCGAAAATATGAAAAAAAAAAACCCAAAAAGATTATTATCAATGCCGATCGGATGCTGCTCGTGTCTCTCGCGTCGCCGTCCTTGTCTAACGCACGCTCAAGTTCAAAGTCAAATCAAATGGGAAAATTTACTAGATAGAAATATGTAAATACTTAAATTTATAAATTCAGCGAGAAAACAACAACAACAACAATAACAATGTATACTTTTGTATTTTAATAATTTTTTTTTTTTTGCTATTTATTTTCTATTTGCGGAAACTTTGTTGGCACTTTAGCTGGAAGATGATTAATAACACACAATTAAAAAAAAGTGTGATGAAAAAAAATGCACAAAAAACTTCGTTAAACAAAAAATCTTGCCGACAATCGCGTCTAAATTCGTACTTTCTTTATTTATTGTCTTTTACTATTATTATTGTTTTGTTTTTCTATTATTTTGTTTTTAAAGAAATCACCGCAGTTCGCAACGTACGTCAAAATATGCGCCAAATATACGAGAGACAAAAACGAACGTAAATTCCGCTAGACACCTGACACTTTCGATGCTTCGCTTCGCACTGAGGCGCCAGACAGAGCCACTGAATGCCAGCGGCCCCAAAAACCGGTCGCCATCGTCTTCGGCGCTCGTTTTGCTCGTGTGCGCCTTGTCGTGCTTCGTGCGCTGCTCGTGTACTGGAAACACGAATGCCGCAATGACAGCCTGCCCCAACAATCTTCCGCCTCCCTCGTTCGCTCCGCCAATCTCTTGCTCTCCTTCTTGCTCTCTAACGCGCTCTGTCGCTCGGTGACGTTTTCAATGCCAAGCAAGCAGCTGTTCAGTGTTTGTTTGATTGTTTTTTTTTTGTTTTTTTTTTTTTTTTTTTGCAGCAGCAGCAGCAACGCCAACAGCAGGCGCAGCAACTAACGGTCTTGCACCTGAACCGCTGCTGCCCTACAGCTGGACTTTCAATACTTTCAATGTACTTTAAAATAACTCAAATATTTCAGACTCGTTTTGTACTTGGCATAGTTTTGCTAGCTTTCTTATCTGTTCGCCAAAGATGCACGGTAATTATAAGATAAGCTCATTCTCTCCCCACACATACAAATACACACTCCAACATGTGCTACTCTATATATGTACATATGTATACGCATATACATATGCACGTTATAGCAGCGTACCAAAAACCCGGACAACCACTTTTGCACATTCTGAAACGGAGAGTGATCGACATATTATATTAGAAAAGGGTGAACTTTTAGGTTGTTGAGAATTTTAACATAATAAGGTGTTTTCCTGTGCGGATTCTTTTGTCCCCTACTGTACATATAGCCCGTTAGTATAGCCGAATGCGTAGTGCGCTGATATGATTAGAAAAACAAGCACGGTAACTGGATTTAGATGGGCATATAGAATCGTATTTTTAGTATATGTATGAATAGCTCTCTCCATTATATTATATTCGTGACACTTGCCAATTTCCTGTTACATGTGCATATGCTTATGCTTATTATTTGAAAAAATCGTCTCATTATAGTTTTAAATTCTCTTAGAAAAAAAGAAATAAACTACAGATGCATGTGATTTACGAAATTTTAGACAAATTAATAGCGCAATATGAATACTTTTCTGCACAATTACAAGCCTGCCGTCAAAACTAATATAGCCATTATCACATGCATCACCTACACACAACCGGCTCGGCGCGCTTCATTCAAGCAATCCCAATGAAGTGAGCTCCTGTTCTGCATACACTCATAAGGACGTAGGACTCGCATGTGGCTTTGCTCAGTTTTGGGTATGTTTTGGTGAATCAATCGACCATTTCATTTTACGCTTTTTATTATTTATTTTTCAAATGGGTCCATTTACTAATACTCTTTGCCAGCCCTGTCTGCTATATTCACATTTACTGCCCCTTTAGACACCAAAACTAGAAAGGAAAATGTGATGTCAAGAGCAACTAAGTTGCAGCCACAAAAGGGCGCAAATAAAATATTTATAAATATGACAAACAATTTAGAATAAAAACAGAAGGCAGAGCGAAGTCATAAAAGCCTTAATCCAGCCATGTTAGAGTATTCCAGAAATATCAGGATTGGCTGAACGTTACGTATTCAACTTATAAAAACCATTTTTATGAAAAGCATAACAAATTTTTTCTTTTACTTTCTAACATAGGGAAATGCACAAAGTGCTCAAGAGATACTTTCTAGTTGATCTACAAAAGTATAAAAGGATTCGATAACATTGGTGGATTTATAGGTAAAGCGAAGATAAGAATTTTGCATAAATTTTGGTCAAAAGTCTGAAATATATCAGAATAACAGAAACCCTAACAAAAATGCTTGATCAGCATAAAACCAAGTCGAATCAGATATCAGATCTCAGGGGCTATATGAGTTTTTCATATTACAAAATTATTTCAACTTTCAACTTTTTGTTGACAATTTTTTCATTTATTATATTATATTTTTTCATATTTATTTTTTTATTAATACCCTGGAACCAGAAAAAGTGAGGAGAGACATCGACCTTATCCTAATCCTTATCACACATTTATCCTTATCCTGCACATATTTTCACCAATATTTCTCCATCTTCAATGGTTAAAGATTTAATTCTTGTTAAGTCTGAATATATGCTCCCATTCCTTCATTATCTCTCTCCCTTTGTCTCTCTCTCTATCTCTCTTTCTCTCTCTCTCTCTTTATCTCTTTCTCTCTCTCTTTCTCTCTTTATATCTCTCCCTTTCTCTCGCTCTCTCTCTCTCTCTCTCTCTCTGTCTCTCTCTTTATCTCTCTCCCTTTCTCTCTCTCCCTTTCTCTCTCTCCCTTCCTCTCTCTCTCCCTCCCTCTCTCTCTCTCTCTCTCCCTCTCCCTCTCCCACACTCTCTCTCTCTCTTTCTATCTCCCTCTCCCTCCGTCTCTCCCTTTCTCCCTATCTCTGTCGCTCTGTCCTTCTCCTTCGCTCTCCAATTTACACTCTGTTCATTCAAAAGCTGTTGCCATCACCACAATTTTCAAGTTCAACATGTGCAACATATTTAATTTTAATCATACTCTCATGGGCATTGTTTTGCTTGTGTTTTTTTGTAGTTTTCGTTGCTATTAAATTTTATATGCGGCCTTTATAATACCCTGTAAACACAAGTCTTGTTGAGAGGATGGTTGTGCGAATGAATAACTATATAATATATATAGCTGTATGATCGGATGGAGCTTACAAACTGTTAGACATATATATATAAACTAACATTCTGGCTATTTACATATACATATATTTAAGATTGACGGACTGACTGACGGACTAATTGACTGACTGACTGTTTGACTGATTGATTGCCTCGATTGACTGACTGATCTAATGACTGATGCCTAACTGACTACCCGACTGATTAACTAAATTACAGAGTGACCAATCAGCTCGACTACCTGATTGACTGATCGATTTACCGACTGATTGACTGACTGACTGCCACTCTGATTGATTGATCAATTCATTGCCTGACTGCCTCATAGACTGATTGATGACCAAACTATAGCCCAAACGAAGTTGAATTTTTCAGTAAATTGGAGACGTTTTCCAAAACCCCCATAAATTCGACTCATGGTGGACATGGGTAACTTAGAGAAAATACCTTAAATGAATTTAGATCAAGATCTATGCAATAATCCATTACAGTTTTAGTTCACAACAATTTTAAAAGATGTAAGATAATCTTGGCATTCCACGCGATAAACTTCACACAATAGTTCCTAACATGTCTAATGGGTAACTGCCTGGTCGACTACATTTTCTGTTTGTTTCTGTCAATGCTGTATAGAATGGGCATATGTTTTCGTGCTATTTATGCGACTTTTTCTTTGCCTATAATTCTACTACTATATTCCTATGTATTCGTGCATACATCAAGAGATAACTGTCGCAGTAATGTAATGTAGTCTATTTGCGACAAATATGTATGCGCACACCCAAAATACTCGGACATTGTATGGTATACAATGGGAAAAATTGCTCGCATATTCATGACCGAATTACCCACATTCATAGCTCCACACACACACACATACACAGGCACCGAGAGAGAGAGAGAGAGAGAGACACGCTTCAGTCATCATTTGTGGGCAGCAGAACAAACAAAAGCATTGAAGGCACGCAAATCTCAGCAATGACCAAAATATTTGCCAAAGCTCGTGGACAACAACAAAAAAATGGAAATAGAGAGAGTGTGGTGAGAGAGAGAGAGAGAGAGAGTCTTTTTGTGTAAAACTTAAAGCCGAGAAATCAAAATGGCCTGGATATATCAGCTAGCCCTGCGGTCAGGCAATCAGACAGATCGGCATAGAGAAGAGACGTGGGTGGGCTGCAGGTCGTCGCTCCTCTCTCGTGTTAACATCAACCTTATCCGCGACCACCAAAGACAGCAGCCTCCCCCCTTGCCACCGCCCATAGCCAAATCACCCAATTGTAGGCTACTCACATGGAATCAACTTATATGTACATGTGTCCATATATCTGCCAGCTCTCATTTCGAGTTGTGGGCCAATAAGCACAAAGACAAGCATCCATGAAGTGCATACAGCCGTATTTACACACACACACACGCACACACACACACACACACACACACATAGAGATATCCATGTTGATATCATTTGGACACAAATATTTGCCAAGCGTAAAGTAATAAAATATTTCTTCGGTCAATAAATGCAATTGAATGTGAAAAGAGGCGGCGAGTAGAAAAAGCAAAAAGGACTAGTTCCATTTGCCAAATCCAAATAGAAGCCGACCGACAAATGCCCTACATAATTGCATATGTCTCATGAGTAATATCTTAATTTAAATAAAACAAGCAATTGTTCGCCTTGTGATAGATACATTTTCCAAGTCTAGTTCTATAAGTTTCTCAGATCGATTCGTTTAGATAATTCACGGGTTGCAGGTCAAACAAAAATTTCCAATGGTTCAGTTCACGGTGAACCTGACTTAACGCATCTACGAATTGGGGTTTTGGTTCGAGCCTTATGCCCTTGCAAAGGGTATACCCTTGTAACGCATTGAAGGAGACATCTCCGACCCCATAAACTATATATATATATATATTCTTGATCAGTATCAATAGCCGAGTCGATAGTTCCGCGTTTAGTTCCGATAATCGATAACTTGCCTCGTTGCCAAGTAATCGATAAAATCGATATCGATATCATGCTTTTGAGCAAATTTGCTATACAAATAAACGACGACGAAAATACCCTACATCACGTTCATTTCATTTATGTTCATCATTAGATCGATAAATATCGATAAAAATTAGTATTACAACAGCTTGAAATTGTGTATTGAGCTTCCTGTGCGAATTATACAGATTAAGTATATAATTTCTCCCAAGAAGAACGCTTTTCCCCCAACGTCGCCCAGCTTAAGGCGTTTTCAAATAATGGGCATGGGCAAAAGGTAAACAAATTGGGAATTATTCTCGATGTGTAGGCATTTACGAAATGACATTAAGCTGAATTGAAATTGATTTACCGACGTAGAAGGCCATTCCATTTAAAGAGCAGCAAAAACAATCAACATGAGCATCCGACACTATATTGACAAGTTTATATTGCTGACATGGAAGCTACATAAGGCCCAATGGAACCGCCCCGCGGAGCTGCTCTGGCTGATATTCGCCCCCTTGTTCCTATGCTGCATTGCGGTGGGCATGCGCATGGGCATTACCCTGAACGAGCGGTATAACAGCTATTATGCTCCGGTCGATCTAGCCCAGAGCTGGGCGGATCTGATCGGTACACTGCAGGAGCGCCAGAAGCTGGGCAAGCAGCTAAATAAGAGCAGTAATGTGTTTATGCCGCAGCTGGTGCTGGCCTGGGCGCCCAGCGATATTAGCCTATTTGGGAAGATTATGGAGCTGTCTTTGCAAGAACTGAAATCAATGGAATTGCGCAACTTTAGCGAATGCTCGCACATGAGAAAGGCAATATCAAATGAGTTTCTGTTTGCTGGCGTTTGCTTTGAACGGGGCCAAATTGAATCGAACCACGAGGTGACTGACAATCACTTGGACGAGGCCGTCCTGCCGCACTTTAACTACACAATCGTATTTCCCAGTGAGCTGCGCATGTTCAGTGCCAGCTTCATTGGAGATAATTGGAAGACAATCTACCAAGACGATCCAAAGACATCCATAGTGCGACGGCTCAATGAAGGCAGCATTGATGGTCATTTGGGCTACGTTCGCGAGGGCTTCATTAACATCCAGAAAGCCATTTCCGAGACATATCTGACGATGGTGAGCAAACCGAAGGCGGGCATACCCAAGATAGTGTTGCGACGATTTCCGGTCGACGGACGCATTCAGGATCCGCTAATGCACTATATAAATCGCGGGCTACCTCTACTCATTATCGTTGGCTTTTTGTTTCCGGCACAGATACTAGTCTGGGTAGGCACCATTTTCGTATACTCGATTAACATAAATCTATATATATAAATAGACATTTATCTATTTATACAGCAAATCGTTCAAGAAAAGCAACGCCAGATGCGTCTATATCTGATCAATATGAACATTGGCAATATTATACACTTCGCAGCCTGGTTCTTTAAGGGTCTCGCCTATATGCTCATCAGTTCGCTGCTTATAACCGTTATCATCAAGGTGCGTTACCCCAATAATATCAGCTAATCGTGTTACTTTTAACTAATTGTCAATTTGACTCGAGCCTGCTTCTATATATGAGGCGTCTTCGCTTTGCCTTTGTGATTCAGCTGATTACAACGGCACACCGAAGATTTAATACCCTTGCCGAGTTTAGTCTAGATAAAAGTGGTTCCAAAGTTTTAAAAGCCGAAAGATTAGTTCGCATAGAAACAGACGGACGGACACAGCAGTTATCTGCATCTCTTATTAGCATACTCTCTACGAGGGTATGAAGTTAATTCGTGTCACAATAAAGTGCATCTAAAATATTGGATATTAATATTTGTCCGTCCATTCATCTGTGAAGTTTTAAGCAAGAGACATGAGTTTGTCTTGAGGTCCGAGGATACAATAAAGAGACTCATCAATCAGTGGAAAAGTGGTTGACAGCAGCGTTTGCTCTCTTTTGTGTATGCCCTGCGAGAGAGGAGAGAATGTCAGTTCGGCTGTCGTTGGCACAGAGCGATCGTTCGGCTAACGAGGCTCGGCGTTCGGCGTTCGGCCTACGCTCTCAACAAAGGAACTCTCGCAGGGCATACAAATGAGAGCAAAACGCAGCTAGACTAGCATGCAAGAGTTTAATCAGTTTTTGCTAACTGAACGATTGCATACTTGATCATTTAGGGTATCTATTATTCAAGTATTCCCATTTGTGGCAAACTTACAATATTCATGCTGGTCCCTTCTGTGAAGCAGGTGCCTTGGAAAGGCAATCAATCCTTGTTGACTCAAACACCATGGTATATTATATTGCTAGTGCTGTGCTCGTATAATGTGGCAGCCACAAGCTTTTGCCTGTTGGTGGCCTCCTTCTTTAAGAACACCGCGTTCGCCTTGCGGGTGGCGACCTTGCTCTGGCTGCTGACTTATATGCCATTCTTTGTGCTGTGGAACAATCGGGAGAAGGCTGTGTTGGTAATACGTTACATAGCTTGCGCGTTGCCCAACACTGTACTGGCGCTGATATGCGAGAGCCTCTTGGAGCGGGAGGTGTTTCGTGACACGAAATGGATGGACATGGGATATTCTCTAAATTATAATGCCGACCGGATCAGTGTCCATCAGGGCGCATGTATATTTTTGATAACAACGCTCGTTTATTGCGCCATCGGCTTGTATATGGATGTATGGAATACTGGGGAAACGGGTGGTGGGCGGCGCAAGCATATGCCTGCGCCCGCCCACAGCGGCGACTTTACATTTCAGGAACGCGACGACAGCTTCATGCCGCAGGGCTCACAGCCGGTTGGAGTGAAGGCGACCAAAATCTACGAGGTAGAGCCATCGCATCGCCGTTTCAAGATCAAGATTAAGAAATTATGCAAACGCTATTCGAACAACACTCGCGGTGCCCTTAACTCGTTCACGTGGAATGTGTACGAGAACGAGGTAACAGTCCTGATGGGCCACAATGGTTGTGGCAAGACGACGCTGCTTAAGGTACTCGCCGGCCTGGTGGAGCCCACCCGTGGCGTGGTCATGGTGTCCGATTATAATATACAAACCGAACGCCACGATGCCTCCATGCAACTTGGCCTAGCGCTAAGTGACGATCTGCTCTTGCCGGACCTAAGCGTTGCCGATCAGATCCGGTTCATATGCATGGTGAAAGGTGCCTCATGGAAGGATGCCAGTGAAGAGATCGAGACATACACTCAGCTTCTACACTTGACACATGTTAAGCACACCAAGGTGAAAAGTCTGAGCAGCCAGGAACGTAATCTTCTTAGCATTATATGCGCCTTTGCCGGCGGCAGTCCTGTCGTACTTATCGACGATATTCACGCCGATCTGGATTTGGTCACACAAGCGCTCGTCTGCAATCTTATCAATGAGGAGAAATCGAAGCGCACCATCCTTTTGGTATCCAACTCAACATCTCTGGCGAGCCACTTAGCCGACCGTCTGGCGATCATGTCCAATGGCGAACTCAAGTGCACCGGCAGCAAACCCTTTCTGCGCAACATGTACGGCCATGGCTTCCGTCTGGTAAGATTAACCAACAACTATTCAAGCTTAGCCTAACTCAATTTACTACCACGAATTGTTCCAATCGATATCCGCTTGATATAGCCAACTTGGATTAGGTTGGGAGGGTAGCTTTCGATGCAGGGTTGACCTTGCCAGGAATTGAATCTTGACAAGTCCACGTGCAACCGGCTGCAACGTCCTTCCACGTTCAGCTTACATCCGCCGTTGTCTGTTTTGTTCGATTCCTTGTAATTCTCTTGCAGATATATGTGGAAAGACACTCAGCATTATTTAACGACGCCTCTCTTGGCAGATCAGCTGCCAACAAAGCCAATCTTGTCCCACTTATTTAGACCGGTATCAAAAGTAATCTAAGAAAATTCCTGATAAGTTCTCTCACTTGTGGCTGCCATCCTGCCTTGCCTGTTGTTTGTTCAGTTTCTTGTAGATAGATGAGATGAGAAGAGTCCCTTAGCCAGATCTACACAGCAATCGAAGTAAATTGAAACCTATTTTTGTCCAATTTATTTAGACCTGTATCAAAGGTAATGCCTTTGATTTAGCAGAGCTACGAAACCTGTTGGCCAAATATCTGCCGAATCTGACAGTAGAAAGCGATATTGGCTATAAAATAACGTTCGTGCTAGAGACAAAGTACGAGGATAGATTCCCGAGCCTGTTCGACGCTCTGGAAGAGGAGATGGTGAACCTGGACATAATCAGTTTTCGCTTGCGCGACACATCCTTGGATGAGATCTTTATGCGGTTTGGTTCCGAGGAAGGTGATGTCAGCGGTGAGACAAACTTATTGATCGAAGACCTGAATTTGGTACTCGAAGAAGCCGACAGCAATGGGCGCGCCAAAGGACGCAGGCTAACTCAGATGCATATCCAAGCCCTGTTCTATATGCGCTGGGTGCTCAACAAGCGTCAAATACCCGTAAAAGTCATCTATTTGTTAGCCCTGCTGGTGGCCACGGCTTGCACGTTTTCCGCTGTATTGCTTTATGGCAAGAACTATCAGCTGATACCGATTTCCTTCAATTTAACGCAGCTGCACTCTATAGACGCGTTCGTGGAGACCATGTCTGATAGCTTGGATGTGCTCGAGATGCAGGAGTTCTTCTCGGAGCTGCTCTTCTGGTATGACGGTCATGTTAAAGTACTGGAGACCGCGGACATCTCGGACTTCTATCTGCTGCAGCAAAGCGAATTCAACAAGGTTGTCAATTTTCGCTACATGTTCGGCGCATCCTTTGGCCAGGACTTGATAACGGTCTGGTTCAACAATATACCACTTCATGCTGCTCCATATGGCCTCAATTTGGTGCACAATGTGATTGCACGGTAAGAACTTGAACTTGAAAATCCTTGAAATCAATAAGGATCGAAGCTTTTTACAGCCAGACACATAAAACGTAGTCCATAGACTGTCGCGTATTTTACATAAATTTAGAATATTTCAATTTTTGTATACCCTGCCGAAATTATAAGAAACGCTTTCTAATAACGGATAGCTTTAGAGAGACTAGTCTGATAATCTTATTTTTGTTAACAACCCGATCGACTGCAAAATCTTGTTGCGGAAAACTCATGCGATGCGTATTTCACGCTTTTCGGATCCAATCCAACCCTTTCGGTTGTTTTAGATAAATTTTGAATTGTTTGCCTAGAACTCATTTTAAAATAATTTTATGTTATGTTAAAAGTTGTACGGGCGGATTTGAATTTCACGCGCATGGGAAATGGGTGAAAAAGCTGAGTACAAATTTAAAACCAAACACTTGACCCGTTTAAAGCCGAGTAAAACCTGCTATCACATATACAATAAATAATAATTATCATATATTAATTACCTGATCTTATCAACCGCAGACGCTTTGTCAACGAGGAGTCTTCCATCGATGTGACCCTGCAACCGCTGCCATTTAAGGCACGTGTCAACACGCTGCCACAGACGCCGCTTAGCCTGGGCGGCATGATGGCCATCAATTTTTCGTTTATATTCAGCAACATATGGCAGGGCATTGCCATTGCCAGCATACTCGAGAAGTCCTTCAAGAAGCAACAGTTTCTCACAGGTGTGCGACTCTCCATATACAGTTTCTGCTTGTCCCTCTTCGATGCCATAAGGGTGGTGCTGATGAGCATATTCATGATAATGATGATAGCTGTCTATCTGAGTCCGCGACACGACTTTCATCTATACAGTGCGTACTAATTAAATCCGATTATCATTGTGCAGTTGCTAATTTTAGGCATTCTATCCGCAGTCTGGGTTTTCTTTGCGCTGATTATGAATGGCTTCTCTGTCATAACATTATCGTACGTGCTCACCAGCATTTGCAAGGACCCAAACAATGCATTTGTCGCCGTTTCATTTATAAATACCATCGGAATTATCATTTTCACGTTAACTGTCGGCGATAGGCTGGCCGATATGAGCGATGCGTTCCAGCTATTACCCCAATACACTTTCAGCGAGATCGTGTTCAAGCTATTATTTCTGTACGAGTACCATTGGCTCTGCAAAGATGAAAATATCAAATTCGTCTCGTCCAAGGTCGAGAAGTGCCGCATTACTCCAAACTGTTGCAGTTAAGTATCCAGCCATATGCCATATAGATTTAACGGGCACGCCAAAGATTTAATACCCAAGCGCATAGAAGAAGACATCTCTGATCCCATCAAGTATATATATATATTCTAGATCAGCATTAACAGCCGAGTTTATATAGTCCTGTGCGTCTCTCTCTCTCTCTCTCTTTCAATGCGATTCAATCTCTTAGTTTTATGTCTTTTATGACTTTCGTCGGCTGCCATAGAAATGGTCGGTAGATTCTTGTATGAAACTCTTGACCAAACTCGGAATATAATATTTCCACTATGGGCCGCATATATATAAGCAAAATCTTAGTAATCAGCGGACCGGTATATCATATTGCTTGCTCTAGCAAAGATCGAAATGTAGATTCTTATATTCTGTTTTCCTAGATATTCTCATTGGCTTCACTTATTCTTTCTCGTTATCAACTTTAATAAATCCACAGCAAGAGGCTGACTATGCAGATAAATATCCTGTTCCTATAGGAACGATCTGTGCATATATATTGAAAAGCAAGATTTATATTGTTAACTGAACCACACGGAAGTGTCGGCTGTTTGACATATTGATCCGGTTTATAAGTTTGCATAGACACAGGCTACAATTACTGATTACCTGAAAAAAGAAATTCAAAAAAGTATCAACATTCTGACTCATAGATAAATCAAATTAAAAAATTTGTCAATTTACCTGCGTCCACAGTCTCGTACGATTACTGGAGGGGAAACTATGGCGTTATCTTTGACGTATTCATGTTGCTCTGCGCAATAATGGTGCCCTTAGCGCTCTTCCTTGTGGGAGAACAGTACACGCTGATGGCATGCACGTGCCTGCACCGGGCAATACCGAAGAAGTGCATTTGGAGTGAGAAGCAGGATCATCAGGCGCGCCATGAGGGCATGGGTGCCTATATGGTGGACGAGTCTGTCATTGCCGAACGGCTGCGCGTTGAGAAACTGACCGAGCAGGAACGGGCTGAGCTGGCAGCCGTATGCCAGGGCATTGGCAAAAGCTATGGCAATAAGTCGATACTAATACGCATAGATCTTTGCATATCCAAGTAAGTGGCGCAACAATTGACCTGTAGCATATTCAAAGCTGGTAATCGTGTCGTCTCTACAGGTCCGAATGCGTTGGTCTCATGGGCTACAACAATACCGGCAAGACGACACTGGTCAAAATGATGGTGGGGGAGACACGGCCGTCGCACGGACGCATCTGGGTAGGGGGCTACAGCATGGAGTTAGAGCGCGCCAAGTGTTATCCTCTGATGGGTTATTGCGCCCAGCTATCGATATTGCCCAAAGATATCACACCGCGCGAGATACTGCACATTCAGTCAAAGCTGCATGGGCTGCCCACCCAATTTGCCATACAGGTCTGCGATGCCTTGTCCCATTTGCTGGGATTTCAAAGCTGTTATCATCAGCTAATTTGCCTATGCACCACCGGACAGGTGCGCCGCATCACCTTCGCGCTGGCCATACTCGGCGATCCGCTGCTGATATGCGTCGATGGACCTCCAGGTGGCATCGATCCCAATGGCAAGCGCACCCTTTACAGCCTAACCGCCTACATGCAGAATCGTGGCTGCAGCTTTCTTTACACTAATCTCTCTGGCTTGGACTGCGAACGCATGTGCCAGCGCACTCCGGTCCTATATGATGGTCAGCTGTGGACAATGGGCGCCCAAGAGCAGCGTTATCGTCGCGGTTACCTGCTGGAGGTGCACTTTAAGCGAAAGGCGAATGCCGATATTAGCACGGCGAGGAGCACCTGGGATCGCATCAATCAGTTTCCCGTGTCGCCACACAACAAGTTAATTCTTTTCGTTCAAGTGAAATTCCCGGAGGCGACGTTACAGTAAGTGATCGGCCTTGCCTGCACACATCGTCAAATGTTACTCAAATCTTCGAATAAATTCCACAGGCATCAGCAAGAGAGTTCCATGACATTTTTTATACCACGCAATTCCACTAATTTCTCGGAAATATTTTTGATCATACGCAAGGACGCATTCGAATTGAACATTGAGGATTTTTATATCACTCGTAACATTGTCACGGGCATGCAAACAGATCTTTTCGATCGTTCAGCACTGAAGATTGCCACCTAAGCTATGTAACTATCACAAATCTAAGTAGAGTCAACACAATAGATTTCCTTTACTCCAAGCTCTCAATAAAATGCATATTGCCTACTCTTCAAGTGTCATTCGTCTCAATAAAATTTAATATTGCAGGTCATCCAGCAGTCTTGCAAACTGCCGTCAAGTCTATTGTCGCATTGTTTTTTTTTTACTAGAGTAGCCTTGTTTGAGTAATAGCCACTGTTCACATTTCTTGCAAATATTTGAAAATGTCATATTTTTGAAAAATGTGTAGAATGCGGCCTGTACGTTTCTCCATAAGCAAACACATTTTAGACATTTTTCAAAAATATGTCACATTGCCAATGGAACACCAATATGTTGACATTTTTTAAGCATAGTAAACAAAGGCTATAATATAGCACGATTACACAACACTCTCTTCGATTGCAACGAAAATCACGCTGGGCAAGAATAATTACTTTACTGTTCATTCGATTCAATTCGACTTTAAAAGCACTCTAATTAAAATTATTAAAAATGTATTATTGTTTTTCATTGATGTATGATTTATTCGTTTAATAAATTCTTGGGATGTGTACAACTAATCTACCGAAAATAAATTGTGCTTACACTCACGGTATAAATTTTAAAAAGTTACCAAGCGCAAAATTGTTATACAAAATTTAACAAGTCTTTGGTTAGAAAAAAATTAAAAAAAAAAAAAAATAATAATTTACCGATTATTTTGCAGAAACCGTGGTGATCTTCTATTTGTTCCTATTATATACACGGTTTCTAACTTTAATTTCGCTATTAAATCACAAATTTTACAAGGCAATGCCGTTTACGTCCGTTAGTTTCTATCTTAAAATCCTTTTTGGTTAGCCTAGCGTATTGGTTGTAAAACTCTTGGGTTCACCGACAGTAGTTCTACCCAGTATTCGGTGGCAGTTTCTGCATTGGGGTATATTAGGTAAATATAGTCGCGAATATCTGGATACTTAGCAGCCACAACATTTTCGACGGGATCTGCTTAAAAACAGGTGGATAGGGAAATAAAGTTATTTAAATTTATAACATAATTTTAGTACAAAATACTACTTAAGTAGCTCAAAGACTACATACGCAACCAAATGCCAAAAAAAAAAAATACAATTCTACGTATACTGCAATTAGCACAGGTCGTTAATTTAAGCACGTTTCTGCTAATTAATGATTAGCAAACAAAAAAAAAAGATAAAAAAGATATACAAAAAAAAAAAAAGATATCAATTGGCTAGCGGTTTCAAGCGAGGCTTAAGTACACGATCGGCCGTGGACAAGCATGTGATCAAATGTAAGCAAAAGCTATCAACAATTAGAAACAAAAAATTGAATATATAGTCCGTGACTAGCTCACTTCACGTTGCGTTTATCCTCAATCTGTAACTGAGCAAATTCTAAGAATATCTCTTCCAATGTCGTCTGAGTTATGGAGTAATCGTCCAGATTTAGATCATTCCGATTGCGTTCAATTACGCCAAAGATTTCCGACCATTTGATGCCTTGCAATGGAATGTAATATGTCAACATGCCCTGATATTCTTCCCTAAAATTTCAAGAGTAGGTTGGGATTTATTTCGAATTTGCATTAGCCCGAGACTTACTGCAAAACGGCATTTGGGAAATTGGTGCTGACAAACTTCTTGACTTTGTCAATGTCATTCTGTATTTGATCAGGGCTCAGTACAACATCCTCCTCAATTTGCCTATTGGGTGTATTGGAGCTGTATGCCAGCAATTAAGAATATTTATAGATATATATATATATATATATATTTATTAGTGGCATGCATACAGATAATCCACTGACCTGCTCGCTTCTAGTATATCAGCAATGCTGCCCGAGTAGGGAATCGGTGTACCCGGCAACTGCTCCATTGAGATTTCTCCGTTCCTGAAATTGTTGTCGTTACGGCCCAATGATGTTCTGCTCCTGCCATCGTAGGCAACTGGCGTCGCCGCACTGCTGCTCTCGTATGGAAGCGGTGTCCTCAAATCTTCATCCGAGACAGGCGCTTTGAGCATGCTCTCTTTGTATGGTTGTTGTTGTTGACTGCGAGGTGCTCCACTGCGTCGGACTTTCAGTTTGAGTACACGACCTTTAGAGAACTTGTTTTTCAAATGCTGCGTGGAGCCAATGCACTTGAGCTCGCCATTCACCATAACAGCCAGTCGTGTGCATAGTGCCTCGCACTCCTCCATGCTGTGAGATGTTAGCACGATTGATTTGCCACCATCCCGTAAGCGACACACAATATTCCATAGGTGACGTCGTGCAGCTGGATCCATGCCCGTGGTGGGCTCATCCATATATATAATAGCTGGAGAGCCAATCACTGCGATGGCCGCGCTCAGTTTACGCTTATTTCCGCCGCTGTAGTTCTTTGTCTTTTTGTTCATATGCTTGGTAAAGCCAAAAGTCTTGCCCAGATCCTCGGAAATACTTTTGATGTTCGCCGGCCGCACGCCGCGCAACAGGCAGAATATTTTAAGATTCTCACGGCCTGTTAAATTATCTAACAGCGCATCGAACTGCGGACAGTAGCCAATCTTGTCGTATACTTTGGTCATGTCTGTCTTCAAATTCAGGCCCTGCACATACGCAGCGCCCAAGGATATCGTCTCGTCTCCAGTCATCATCTTAAAGGTAGTCGTCTTGCCAGCACCATTGACACCCAACAGGCCAAAGCATTCGCTTCTACAATATGAAGCACAAATTAGTGTCTTTTCCGCAGCCCAATAGAAACAAAATTCTTACTCTTCCACACAAAGCGACACCTGATTGACGGCAAGAAAGGGCCCATAATACTTGACCAAGTTATCCAAAACCAGATTCTTGGCGGCTTTCTCTTCGGGAGACATGTTCTCAACGCGCAGCTTCTCCTTCAGCACATCGTCGTCCATGTCAGTACGCGGATCTGGATGACGTTTCCTCCTAAAATGTGAGCAAGCCAAACAGGTTGAAGTCAAAAGTAACTTATTAAACTGCTAGCTTCTACTAGATATGACCCGGTCCAGCACGTGCACAAACGTGTGCCCTTTGGAAGAAAATCTTGGTGTGCAAGGACAATTCTTTTGAAGCAGGATGGACAGACAGACATGGACATGGCTAGATCGACTCTGCTGTTTGAAACAAGCTGGACACATAACAAGGTGTCTCTTGTACAGTGTCTGTACTATAATCCTGCCCTGAACCAAGGTTATTCATGAATGCTATACCCATAGTATGGGGGCGAAAAGTAGAAGCAGAGCTGTTTGCGTACAGGATAGATGTTAGTTGTGCACACACCACTATGCACTGTTGTTTGCACACACTTACTTTAAAAATTCGAAGTTCAAGTGTATGCCATATGAGCCTAACACGAGCAGTAGGAAAATGATGATGCCGACACAGACCATGGTAAGAATCTCGATTAACACTCCGGGATATTCCCAAGCAAAGTAACCCGGGATGCCTGTAGGAATAGTCAAAGGGTTAGAGAGCAAAATGATCAAGTGAATGTCTACTTACTGCAGCAATTTGGCACCATCTCACAGATTAGAATGGGCGGCAGGCCGCTAAGCTTGGAGCAGGCAGATCGCGAGGCAGCATTTACGCTTATCTTGTTGATGCACATGGCAAGCGAGAAGTGTGGATAAAGATTAAAAATTCGATTCAGAATTTTATATAGAATTGAGTCGTCGTAAAAGTTTGCAAGTAGAACGAATGTAAGGAATACCGCTATGCCAAACAAATTATTAAATATAGAGATGCGTGCGTAGCCTGTCGATGCGTCCTTAAAGTATAAGGAGAAGGCGTAGGTAAAGGGCAGCACGCAAAATGTAAAGATGATTAGCACGAAAGCGATGCGACCCAGCTCGTCGAATGTGCTAAAATGTATTTCCTGGAAACAGGCCAATGTGACAATTATAACCAGAACCGTAAATAAAAGCGTGATGAAATCCCAGAGAAACAGTGAAAACCAGAATATCCAACCCTTGACGCCGCAAACGAACTGTAACAGTTTGGCCCGCGATTGCCGCTCGTTAATCACAAACAGTGCGTAAAAGGCGGTAATAAAGCACATACAGAAGGCTATATTGGAGGCCAACTGTGTGCCCAGACTGGAGCCCATCTGCAACTGCTGCAGCAGTGTTTCCGTCTTGTAGGGCAGCGGCCAATTGGTAACACTGATTTTCGAATTCTCTCCGATCACTTCCCGGGCAATCGCATTATGAACCATGTTCATTGTGAGCGGTGCCGTATGCAGCGGCTGATTGTTCAGCCAAGCGATTATTTTATCATTTCGAAAGGTGGCGGCTGCCAGGTATCGTGCGTTTATCCAAACCTGCAGGGATGCGCTCAGGTCCAGTATGTACTTCGTAAAGGATTTATCGCCCGTGCTCTCGTACGTATAATCTGGGCCAAATGACTGTGCCATCTCTTCGTATTTATTGGCAATGCGATTATTTAACGAATTCGCATTCAAGTCTTGCCCGCGTTCCATGACAGTCACCGCAACCGGATACTGTGCCAGGCCGATCTTAATCGCCGGCAGATCACGGCTGGTACCACGCGAACGTGCGATCATTATTGTCAGTACCACAAAGAATACGGCCACAAAGTTTTGTAAGATAAGCAAAAATAATTTGCGATACGAATAGATCGCCTTCTTGTAGATCATAGCATGCCATTGGTTCGATACCAGTTTCATGCCGCGCAACAGTTGAGTATTGTTCGAGAGGGCGGCATCCGCTGCAAACAGTTAATTGAGCTTATCAGAAAATGGTCAAATGAAGCCAGAGAATAAGCTCAAGCACTGCTTACATTTCATTGATTCGTTGTCAACATTATTAGTTACAGCACCTCCTTTTAACCTGTCCGCCAGTTCCTCCTCATTCCGATCGACTGTTACATCGGCACCCATTTTCATGAATACCTCTTCCAACGAGGTATTGCCCACGCCAAAACCATTCAGATTCAGTTCCGCTGTGCGACTCTCCAGTTCCTTGAATAGTTGCTCAAACTTATACGAATAGTTGTCGGGCAAATTATAGGCCAGCTCTGTCCCAATATCGCTTTTTGGCCGTATTCCGGGAATATACTTGCTAAGCATTGCCGTCACCTCAGCCGGTTGACAATTGGCCTTCTTAACGCATACCTGAATTACAACAAACATTTAATTAACAAAGTGTGTATGTATGTGAGACATATTCTTGATCAATATCAATAGCCGAGTCGATATAGCCATGTCCATCTGTCCATCTGTCCGTTCGTCCGCCTGTCTGAACTAGCTTCTCATTTGTCGTTGTTCTTTCTGTCCGGCTGGACCACTATATCATATACTTAGTTGTTATAGTATTGATCGGTCAAGAAGTAGTTTCTTGTATGAACAAATTTGTTGTTAATCAAAACATCTTGTTCAAACTCGACATTTCTTAGTCTAAAAAGGCTTCTCACACACAAGCAAAATCCTATCAACATCGGATCGCTATATCAAATAGTTACCATAATCACGATCGGTCGAAAAGTAAATTCTTGTATGGAAAACTTTTCTATTTTTTAAGATATTTTTACCAAACTCGACAATTTAAGAATTCAGGCATGCCACGATAAAGAAAAGTGGGCAGCCGATATAAAAGTTACCTTTAGAACTGAATTATATATATATGTTAGTGTAATATTAATGTTTATCTCCCAACAAAGCACTTCTACATTCCCCGTGTGACATTTTGATTTACGAATATGTGCCTAGAATATTCCTAGAATAAAGTTGTAAAGTTGGCTGCGGGTGCAGTGTATAATCTAGTCTGCCACCTTCAGCTAGGAGCAAAGTTTTCTCCTTTCGTTCGATTCTAAGCTAAAGAGCTGCCTGTCGCGTATAAGTAGTTTTGTGCACTTACCAGACTATAGCCAGGACCGAATTGCTTCTTTAGAAAGAATGAGGAGCCGTTACATTTGATCATTCCATCGCACATGATGGCAATGCGATCGCCCAGAACGTCGGCCTCATCCATAAAGTGGGTGGTCAGCAGAATGGTGCGGCCCGCTTTCTCGTGTCGCAGTAGATCCCACAGTTGTCGTCGCGCAGATGGATCCATACCGGAGCTTGGCTCATCGCAAAGCACAACCTTGGTATCGCCGCAAAGGGCACAGCAGAGCGAAAGTTTGCGTTTCATGCCACCCGACAATTTATCGGCAGCAGTGTTAGCTTTATTCTCCAATTGAATCATCTTCAGATACTTGTCCACCTCTTTCTTTATGGCCTTGCCCTTAGCACCTTTCAGACGACTAAAGAATCGCAAATGATTCGCAACACTCATATCGCCAAAGAGCACATTATGCTGAGGGCAAACGCCAAGAGACATGCGCGCACCCTTGATATTGGTGCAGATATCGCTGCCATTGATGATGGCCGTGCCGGAAGTGGGCGGCAACATGCCAGTCAGCATGGATATGGTGGTCGTTTTGCCAGCACCATTGTGGCCCAGCAGCACGGTTATCTCATCTTCGAACATTTTAGCCGATATACCCTTGACAACCAGCTTGCCATCAAATACTTTCTTCAGATTTTTTATCTCCAGGCCAACGCGTTTGTTTTGAGGCTCCGGCTCAAAGCCGACCGAAGTATTTTGTTCCGGTTCATTGTCAATATAATCAACACTCTGATATTTATTTTTGCCGCACCAAAAGACGCGCGTACAGGGAAAATACCATTTGCGCTTCACTCCATAATCGCCAGGAAATATCTGCTCAACATACAAGCATATGAGCATATAGAGAACAGCGGATATTAGCAGCATGATAATAACATATCCAACGGTTAAATTGTCATCGACGTTGACCGGCTTGAAAAGGTTATTCCACTGTAGACCTTCTCCCGTACCTTCGAAACGCATTATTATAGCAACGCCAAACGCCATTGCCGTATTCAATATAACACACAGGCCCAACTTTTCGGATAAAGTGAGCAGATCATAGGTTTCTGATGTGAACATATACGGGACATAGGTAATGAACCAGATAAGACCAGTCACCGCAGCTGCTGTGCTGGACTTTGAGAAGAAAGAGGCCATCATGAAGCAGAAGCAAATGGTGGCTGTTATGTACGCGAGGAAGAAAACTATCAGCACAGATATATCGGCATGGGTGAAGACGGCGACGTCATCGGTATAACGTATTTTCATAAAAATTATCATCAAAAGTATCGATATGGTGAACATGATGAAGAACTTAACAAACCAGGCGGCCCAGTGTAACCAGTTCTGTAGTCCCATTATTTTCATGACCTCCTTCAGTTGCAATTCCTTTTCGTTGGCAACGTACTGCAAGGGATTAAGGGATGTCGTGAGAAGAGTTCATCGATTAGCAGCGATGCAGTCGGCTGCAACCGACTGTCCAATACTCTGTTCACAGTGTAATTAAAGTTAAATGCGAGTAGGATTATCCGACTGGAAGATACCCTGAATATGTCACTAACAAATGTCACATCAAATTCGGAGAAACGGTATAGACAGCTTATGAGGGTTTAACATTAACTTGTTCCCTGCTGTCCAGATTTGCCTTCTCCTCCTCCACCTCATATAGTCACTGAGATCGATGTGTTTATCGACTCGTTTCGGGTTTGCCCGTAGCCTACTTTTGCCCATTATAAACTGTTTAAAACAAGTGAAAGGTTAACTCAATCTAGATTTGAAATGGGTTCATTAAATCTAAATTGAACGGACGGAACACAACTAAGATACAACTTTTAATTTGGTGAACAGTGTATATGGACAGAGGCTAACGATTGCTTACCTTGGTAATGCACGTGCAAGGATAGATAAAGCTCAACAGCAATAGGAACGAGAACATAGTGCTAATTGCGTTTATAAATGGATCAATTAACCCGGCCGGATACGGATATCGCTGCAGCACAATCTCAGGCAAATCATTTTTAACTTTCGCCTTACTTCGTATATAGGACATGCTAATCGCGTTCTGTATGGGCAGGAAACCCTCGCGCAAATAGCCCGGAGGTGTCCCGCCATCGTCATCATTATAATTACGCGGTCCTGATATATAAGACGATAAAAATAGTCGCTTTGTTAGCCACGTGTTCCATATTGCGGCTTTTGCCGTCCGCAGCTCTGATGGAAAACGCAATGTGTATTCAAAATTGTCCATGGATACATTGAATAGTACGCCGGCAAAGGAATTATTGGCCACCACCTGCCCTTCAAGCTCCTGGGCATTGTCAACACCTGAAACGGTCATGCCCAGGCTTGCGGCCGCATCTTGCATTATAGACTCCAGTTCATCATTAACCGGCGAGAACACCAGCCTTAAGTTAGGCGGTCTACTTTGGGATAGCTTTTTTATGGATTCACTAAATATCGAATTTGTTACAATTAGTTCTTGGATATTAAGATTTTCATGATAAAGCGAAAGAACAGTGATCTTGGCTACGCATAAATGTATGTACAATAAATCAAAATTAAGTAGTATACAAAATTGTTTTAACGTGTTAAGCTGAACGTAAATAATTAATTTGTTTTCTTTTGACAAAAACAACAAATAATAATAAAAATAAAAGAAATTCACGGCATATTTCTATTAGTAAAATAATTTGCACCTAAAACAAACGATATGATTGGTTGCGCAGGGTAAAAATCAAAACTTAATTAAATTAAAATGCAAGCGAAAGCAATTTTTTGTTTCTATCAGGGACTGAAACGTACTGTCATCGATTTAGGAAAGCAAAAACCAACAAGACAACAAATTTATATATTCCATGCAGGTTTTGTTAGTGCGAAAAAGAAAAAAAACAACATAAAAGCCTTGCTATAATATACCAATTCAGGAGTATCTTTTTTTAAAAACGGATGAGTTTCTCGTCAATCTTCAGTCTACCCACGTGGGCGTGACCCGACATAATTTTAACCTTTCGTCTAACACGTAAACTCATGTTACAAGTCTCGCACATGAATACGGACAGACGGACAGAGACTAAGACGGAGCTTCCACAAAATCCATGTACGTTTTTCTTTACTGAGCAGTGTGTGAAAATAGTTGTTAGTTGTTTCGGAATAATAATCGGACAAGGCCAACCTGATTATCCACAGGCATCTCAGAAACATGAACTTTACGCCAACTTGCCCCCCTAGAAATATTCTCATAGAAAAAGATGCTTCAAATAACATTGAATCAAAAAAAACGTACACGTCAAAGTAAAAGAAATATAAATATGTTTCTTTCGCTTTTTTGCTAACACAACCAAAAATTAAATAATATTCACACATATTGAAATATATTTTCTTCTTCAGGCTTGAAGCCTTAGTTGATAAAGCAAAATGATGTTCAATTATTACAAATAACAACAATAACAAGTAAGAGGTTCTAGTCGGGAGCTCCCGACTAGGGGATACCGTGAACCCTCTGCTTCCAACATCAAATGCATATATATATACATATATATATTCTATTTTAGAAGCTATATGTCAAGTTTGCTGACTCTAGCTCTTATTATTTACCAAAATTGCCCAAAAAACACGATATCGATATCGATTTTTATCGATTGCTTGGAAACGGAGTAAGTTATCGATTATCGAAAACAAACTCGATCTGCGCGGGAACTAGGAGTACCTACATCTAAAATGTACGGATAGACAGATAGACAGACGGACATGGCTAGATCGACTCGGCTATTGGTGCTCATCAAGAATATATATACTTATGAGGTCGGAGCGTGCTTCCTTTTGCCTGTTACATACATTTGGATTTTGCACAAATACAATATACCCTTAAATCCATTTTTAATGGGTTCAGGGTATCAAAACAATAACAAATTTGTGCTAAGCAATAGTCCACTAGAATGGACTTTATGAAATATGTATAGCTGCAAGCCGAACCAATTTCTGATAACATTGCGCAACAAATCTATCCTTTTTTATGGTAAGGTTGCAACGTTGTTGATAAACTTGAGTCCACAAATGAAGTACTTAAAAAAAAAACAAATAAAACTAGGAAAAGCCAAGTTTGGTCCAGATAACCTGAAAAACAAGAAAGTTTGCCTCACAAGAACTTAATTTTCGAGCAATCGTTACAATGGCAACTGTAAGATATTAACTTATATCTAGACCGAAAAAGCTTTTCATGTAGGTTCATAATCATAAGTATTAAATCGGTTGCGATTCCAAAAGTGGTGTCGCTTGCGCTTGTAAACTCAAGATGTGCTCAAAGACAATTTAATGATGTAAACTTTTATCAATTTCATGAAACTTAAGTACTTATGCTCTCATAATCAAGTCCCAAGTTCGTACGGACGAACAGACAGATGATGCTGATCGAGAATATATATACTTTATGGGTTCGAACATACTTCCTTCTGCCATTACATACATTTCTACAACAAAATTTAAGCTTTTCCTCCATTTTCAATGGTTAGGCTGTATAAAAACATTTTCTTTATTCCGAGTGAGTCTACCAAAACATAAGGTTGCAGCCTTACCGGGTTTTCATTCTGAGCTGATCTGTAATTTGCGAAAGCTTAGTTGCTTTTTTATAACTTTGCAGACTGTACAATATGATAACTCTCTGGTTGGGATGATCCTTTAGTCGGAATAAAAAAGAAAACAAGTAAGAGGTTCTAGTCGGGAGCTCCCGACTAGGGGATACCCTGAACCCTCTTCTTCCAACACCAAATGCGAATTTGGTGACTCGAACTCTAATTATTTACCAAAATTACTCAACAGGATTTCGATATCGATTTTTATCGATTACTAGGAACGGGACAAGATCCTTGCATTCATACATACGGACGGACGGACGGATGGACATGGCTAGATCGACTCGACTGATCAAGAATATATATACTTTATGAGGTCGGAGATGCCTCCTTCTGCCTGTTACATACATTTGCACAAATACATTATACCCTTTTTACCCAGTGTGTTCTGGCATGTTAGCTTCTTTTTTATAGCAGCAGATGTGCTTCTACTTCCCTCAGCCTCACTTTGTGGGAAATTCATGCTCAAATATATTTGATATTTATTATTCGATCTTTCTGGAGTTACATCGAAACCGGCGTATACATTAACTCTTTAGATCTTTAAGGCTAGACAAACGTAATTTTGTATTTCTTAGAGTATGAGAAACCAAAATACCAAATTTCGATAGCTTCTATAATTTCCGAGCTATGCCAAACAGATCATGCAACAAAATCTACTTAAAAAAAAGGGCGAATATATATTTCGAATATCTACCCTTGAAGCATTGGCGATCGACCCGCTTATATAGACGGACATAACTGGCCAGACAGGTAAATTATAATCTCTTCAATACTATTCTTCTGCAAAGGTATAAATATTCGGCGAGGCAAAAGAGCGATTAGTTGTATTGTTTTTTGTTATTTATATATATATATATATATTTTTTTTTTGTTTTGTTTTTGACTTGTTTGATTTCACTTAGTTTTTTTTTTACCTCTTTGTAGTTAGTAGGTTCATGAGCGAATTCATTCGACGCCCATTTTCAAATTCAGATCTGAAAGTTGTGTTGATAACAAAATCATATTATAGATATTGAATGCATACGTATGGACGTGCACATAACCATATGCTACTGCTGCTGTTCTTATAAATATGAAAATATTTATTCTATAAATGAAAATTTTGAACGTAAAAAAAGGTAGCTTATACAAGGTGTGAATTGTATGGTTCATGAATGTAAGACCTTACATAGGACATACAAATATTTTTCTTATCAGGTCGTGTCTGTTTGTCTAGAAAACTCAGATCTATTCCTTCTCGTTCAAATTCATTTTCAAAGATCTTAACGAAAATTCATTTTAGGCGTGTTTCACACTTTTTGCAGAATTCAAGCATTCTCGATGGATATGCGATTTATAGAATTTTTGGGCTACGCATTAAGTTTTGTTCGATTTTTGTAAAATTCCAGCACACCAAGCTTGCCATGGGCAAGGCCGGGCAAGGCCGGGCAATACCTGTTAGTAATCTATAATAACGTAAATACTAGATTTGTGCACCAATTTTGTCGAAATTAACTTAGCTATTGATAATTTGAAGCTCCATTCTAAAGTTGAAACTTTAAGCTTTTAGATTTTAGCTAAGAGCAAGGTATTTATGCAGAGGGGCACAGCTACATTGACTCGATTATTAATTTTAATATTTGGATTTTATGCCGTTTTAAAAACTTGAACAATAAAAACAAGAAAGAATTCTGAATTTTGAATTCCCGAAGTTAGTGTATTCACAAATTCAACGTTTGACCAATTGTTCCTATGGTAACCATAAAGTGGTACGATTATAATGAAATGTTGACCGCCAACTAGGCGTAGCTACAAGACCAATAACGGATATTAACGTCAGTAATTTGAGTTGGCCGTGTCCCTCACGGATGGATGTGCGTCTATAGACTCTACCCGAAAGCAGCTGGAAGCAGGCTCTGGGTATGGACATGCCTCGGCCAGCTGAGCTGATTACTGATAGTCGGTCTAGAGAATGCAACCTTATATAATTACAGCATTGTGCCTAGGTATACGTGGCTGTGAAAGTGCTGGCTCGGAAACATACAAATTGAATTAAAAGAATATAAACAAACGGTGGGAACGAAGGCGACTGCAATTCAAAAAGTACTCTGACCCAAAGCCCACTTGTGAGAAAGCTTAAGAAGTATCTGTCTATAAACTGTTGGTAAATAGTTGCTTAAAACCTGGTGAGACATGAAAAACGTTATATATATGCCCATAGCGAAAGGTAGACGAAGCGGCATTGATATCGACCAGAAGTGGTCTAATTGGTTCGAGGCTAAGATATAGATATAAAGATGTATATACATAAAGGTGTGTAGATATGTAAAAATATAGATAAATATATATTTATATATAAGTGTAAATATAAATAAATATATGCATGTAAATGTTTAGATATATACATATATATATCTAGTTATATCGATTTTATAGTTGTATAGATGTATAGTTGCATAGATATATATGGACATGTAGCTATATAGATATAGATATAGATGTTAACTCACTTAAATAACTGTAAGCTGTCGATTTTTTGCTCCTCATAGTGCTTCTCTTCTATGTTTTCCACGTCAACTACGACACGTACCAGCGCGACCAGCAGTATGAATAATACCGGGAGTAGCAGTTCGAATACAAATTGTGTTTTGTGATTCAATTGAATAACCCAGTTTTTCCAAAGCAGCAGCAAAAACTTATCACATGTGGTTACTTTGCCCATGTTGGCTCATCCCTTCATATCCTGCTGCTAACTAATTTAACTCGCCTTATCCTTGGATTCCAATACAAAAACGTGTAAGACTGAAAGATATTTAATTAATAATAATAATAATAATAATAGTAATGTGAATCGTCGGCAACACAAAGAAACTTCGTTTTATTTCTAGAAAAGCACAATTAAAACTAATTATTATCAGATTTATGTATTTCTTAACTAGCTTAGCGCAGGATTTTAGTTGTATAGAAAATATGGACATGGAAACATTCAAATCAAAACGGAGCGAATGTTACGATAGGTGTCAAGCACGTCTCAAATGTTTTATATTAAGATCTTATGAAATGAATACTAAGCCAAATGTTTCAACCCAATTAATACCAAGGTGAAATATGTGTGAAAGATCCAAATCAAACGAATGTTTGAAAATGATTTTGAAGTTTCAAAAAAGTTGCATGCAACCCTTTTTTCGCGATTTTTCCACTCTTGCGAATGGAAGTTCGCAAATCCACATAGAATTAGAGTAGTCAACTTTTAGCTCAGTCAGTCAGTCAATCAGTCAGTCAATCAATCATTCCGAACAATCATTTCTATATGTAGAGATTAAGAGTGCAGGCATGATGCTTCATCCATCTTGGCTTATTGCATTTAATCTTGAGATTTTAAAGTGGAATTATCTCAGTTTAAAATTAACTAAAATACTAAATATATTCAAATATTTTTAATTTTGAGCATCAATATTCTCAAGGGAAGACAGTCTTCAGAAAAGTCTTCACGTTTCTACCAGGTGAGTATTTTAGATTTAACAGGTTATGGAAAGGGTTCCATCTGTGTATGCCAAACGAATAGAAATCTAACCGCTTGCCTCTTACAAAGTTTTGCACAAAATCATTTCAACCATTTTCAATGGACTCCGGGTACACAAAATACACTAAACGTAAAATCTCGTCGACGCATTTATCATAATTCCACATCGTATTCTATTTATAACCAGTTCATTGCAAATGATTTTAGCCTATTTCTGCACTTCGATCTGATTTAATTATAAACAAATATTCTCTTATTTGAACAAAATAAATTAGTTGTCTTCTATTTGTTCGACGGCTCGAGCCTTAAACCTTGTGTTCCCATTCCTTTTCACTGATTCATTTATTTTCACAGTAATATTTTTTTCTTTGTGAATAAAATAAAATTAGTTGGACATAGACCACGTTTGCAAAGCACAATTATATGCTATTATTTATTTAACTGTGATGTTGCACATTTTCAGAATTTATCATTTTTCTAGCTCGCACAAAATATAAAATGATTTTGTCAAAGACTGCCAGAAATAATGGTTTATATGCTTATACACTGAATAAATTTAATTGAATTATTCTAATAAGAAAATAAGAAAATAAAAAATTGTTGCTTATAATTGTTAAGTATTTAATGTAATTAGGATAAATATTCTAATTTCCGAGCGTTCTAAAATCATACGATTTTTTATTAACTTTCTTTAACAACAAAATGAAAATCACGTCTAAAAAATACAAACTAATCAAATATAGAATGTTTGTCGATTCGATATCTTTATTACCTTTTAGCCGAATTTACACTCATTCATAAGTCTTTAAGCTTTCTACTTTCTAGATCCACTAAGTAAACGCAAGTGGAAAACTAAAATCTACCCGTCTTGATTTACACTTCTATTTCTAAATATGATTTAATTGCATCGAATAAAGAAACGAGCGTTGGATCACAAATCACGTTACGGTTCACGAATCAGCAATCAATCCGTCAGTCAGTCAGTCAGTCAGTCAGGACAAACAGTTCTTTATAATGTTAGAGACGCCGCCTGCTGCATGTGACATATGTATACAGAAATCTATCATATACCCTTACAATCATTTTCAGGGTATCCAATCATTGGAACTGGCGTGGAAAATTCATTATTGGACATTTAGAACAGAGCGTAAAAACCGAATCAATTCGATGTGCTCGACTAGAAGATACACTGTAATTAGCACAATCGGCTTAACATATTAACATGTGTAAAATAAAAGAGTATTTATTTAATACACGTGGAATTTGGGTTTTGACAATAAGGCGTATAACATCGCCAAGAAATAAATCCCCGAGCACCCCTCAATCAATATTTAATACTATATTGGTTAAAAGCATCACGATTTGAATTCTCTTTTGAAAAAGCGACAATATATCAGCAATAAACTCGTTTTGATATGACATAGGAGCATATATACTTCAAATTTCAAGTTTCAGCTTTTGTAGTTTTCGTGATGAGCCGGACATAGCTAAATCGACTCAGCTGCTCGTCCTGATCAAACATACATATATACACTTTATGGGGTCGGACGACATGCCTTCTGCTGTCTGTTACACACACCCACACAAGACTTACACACTTACAAAAAGTGAAATCAATAATGCGCGTTTAGCCTAATCTACTAAGTAGAAGATGTTGAAAAAAGTAATGTAATTGTTAAAAACGGGAAGGTTTTGCTGTACAAACAATATATAAATCTAAATAGAAATATCAAATGCAATATTTTATATTATTTGCAGTTTAAGTTGAAGTTGTCTGAGTTGCTGCTCCTGCAATAATAGAATTGTTTTATGGTCTTGATTAGATAACGTTGCAGTAAGCTAACGGCAGACGGAGCTTAAGACAATTTCTCTCTCAGGTGAAATTTCAAAGTTCAATTACGTTTCGATTAGCTTTTTATTAAAGTTATAAATGATTAAAAAAAAAAAGCGGCTAAACAAAAAAAAAAGAATGGGCGTCAAGCCAATTGCATATTTCTACAGTTTCTCAACCTTGAACTCATTTTCAAAATGTCATTCGAGAAGTGTTTAACCGATTTGGAGCCGTAAAAGACGGGGTATTACCTGCCACTAGTCATTCTAAAAAAGAAAGTCTCAAATTATTGATAACAACGCTAATCTACTTAAGATTAGAATTAACACAGTCAGAATGGACTGATATGGTAATCTTGATTCTTTTGTTATCATTAGATGAAAAGCACTCGTAACACATACAAAAAAAAATGTGATTGCTGTCAGGCGTACCTAAAATGTCTCGTGACACTATTAAGCTATTTATTACACATTTACATTTGCATTAAATGTACTATTTTATTTTAAAATCACTTCTATTTTTCTGTCCCATATCCTGTCCGTGTAATGGATATTTCCTAATCGGTGAATATTTCAAAACTATTCAGTTTACAAAGTTCAAAAGAGTTCGTGCAGGATCCATGTTGCGCTCTAGTCGGGACTGCCCAACTAGGAAATACCCTGAACCCGGCTTTACAAACATTCTAATTTTCTTCTATACAAAAAATAAGTATGAGGTTCTAGTCGGGAGCTCCCGACTAGGGGATACCCTGAACCCTCTTCTTTAAACATCAATTGCATATATATATATATTCTATTTTAGAAGCTATATGTCAAGTTTGCTGACTCTAGCTCTTATTATTTACCAAAATTATCCAAAAAACAGGATATCGATATCGATTTTTATCGATTGCTTGGAAACAGAGTAAGTTATCGATTATCGGAAACAAACTGGTCTGCGCAGGCACTAGGAGCACCTACATCTAAAATTTCAAGTCTTCAGCTCTTATAGGTTCTGAGATCCTCGCGTTCATACATACGGACAGACGGACGGACGGACAGACGGATAGACGGACAGACAGACATGGCTAGATCGACTCGGCAATTGTTGCTGATCAAGAATATATATACATTTGAATTTTGCACAAACAATATACCCTTATACCCATTTTCAATGGATACAGGGTATAAAAATGCACTTTTATAAATTATGCTGCGGCTGTGCTTCTTCCCGTTTTACAATTTCCAGGACACAAATATGGCATCAAAATATGTGTAAGTCCCAAAGCCAAAGAATATAACTCCAAGAGTTTTTTACAATTTGTCAGAATTTTGGACAAAGTATCCCACAAGTTTAATATTCTTTCGGGCTTCAATAAACACAACATTGATCACTTTTTTAGAGGACATTCTAATTGAGGAATACATATTCTAAATCAGCATCAACAGCCAAGTTGCATAGGTCCGCCTTTGTGTTCCAGGCAGTACATAGTTTGATATCGGACAACCATATCATATAGCTGCCATAGGAACGATCAGACGAAATGTAGGTTCAGATATGGAAAAATTGTGTGCTTGATCAAACTCGGCATTAAATAGTTTTAGTCGTCAGCATCGAAACTATGGAAGGAATCGATCGGAAAATTTATTTTTGTATGGACGTCCAAATCATATATCATATACACAGCTCATGACTTGGAGATAGTTTGTCTTTAAATTGATAGAGTGTACATACGTTGGAAATGCCTTGTGAGTTATTCCAAACAAACAAAACAAAAAAAGTAAGAACGCGGTAGTCGAATATGCTCGACCTTAAAATCCCCTATATACCTGGGTCAAGAAAATATTTTGGTTAACAACAGCATGCTTTGACTTGTTAAAACTATAAAATAAAGCCCGATATATTATTGAAAATTAAATGTTGATTAACTTTTTTGTTTGAAGTACGATTTCTTCATGAATATTGAAAGGTATAAATATGACATAATATGTGCATATATACACCATATCGCAAGGCACTAGCTTTGAAATTGATTTCAAATTTGGAGGAGTGGCAGAATTGTCCAAAGAGTGAAAGATTTCTCAACTGTATGTACGATATATACTACACGACAGCCTCTATATCAATTTTGATCCAGACTATACGAGTCTGGATCAATCTATATTATAAGCTCATCGTCCTGGTCAAGAATATATATATCCTTAATGGACATGCTTTCTGCTGCGCTGTTACATACAGTTGCACCAAAGCATTACACCCTATTTGTCACCTTTTCAATGAGTACAGGGTAGCAAATAATCATTTACATTTAAAGATTTATGTAAAGAGTTTACGAAATGGAACAATCCATTAACTGATATTTAATAATCCGGAGCATAAGTCGATTCGACTGCCACACAAAAGAAACAAGGAAAGAGCATTGAAAAAAGGCTTGAGAAGAAAGAATGAACAGAATATCCGATATAAATGTCGCATTGAGGGATTACAAAGCGCAAATTCTCATACTTAGATTGCCAGCACTTAGAACGCGAGACTCAATTAACCACACACAAATAAAAATAATTGTTAAACCGACTTTCATGGTAGATGAGTCATGGAAGTACATACCTTTGTATGAGGTACATAAACCAAAACAACAACAACCACAAAAAAACAAAAAACAAAAAGAATAGTTAATGCAGAGATCGGCCAACTGCTCGGCGTTGGCGACAAACGCAAACTGAGTTAACTGTGAACCGAGAAGCGTATTCTGCTCATTTTTTCAATTGTTCAGTAATAAATATACAATCTATACAATAACAAAAATAACGCATATGACATTAATTACCATTGGCCTTTCCGACCATCGCTAGTCCATAAAAACGGCGATATGAGCTAAAAGTTTTAGTTGCCTTTCATGTCTGAAGTGGATGTGCACTTGCTAACTAATAGACATTACCCACGCTGATACGTTAAGGGAATTAGCATTATTATTTAGGCCTGTTCTCGGATTGAAGCCTGATTTATCGAAAACCGGTTTCAACAATTTGTGAACCATTTTCAAAATATCCCCAACAGACGTCAGTTTCCGTTTCATTTGACGAGGTTTGTTTTACGCCAACAAGTTGTTGAATGACTATTTAGCCAAAAAAAATTATATTCTAAAACAATCAATTGGCATCCAATATACTCATCTGCTTGGGAAAAAAAACTATTTTCTGGCCTTTTATTTCGAGTAAAGGAGCCATTAATTTAGACATCAATGCTAACGAGGCAAGTTTGTATGTATTTGGAAATGTGTTTCATTTTTTAAAAGTTTTACTCTCGATATAGCTATATGCTATAGTTATGGGATATGGATAATTGTTTGAGTAAATGTAGCCTCCATAATGAAATTAATAGTCGATTTTGATGAATCAACCCGATGAATGCTATATAATACACGATTCGGCAATTTCAAGCCTATTCAATGCATGTCAAATCAAATGAACATGTACATATATATATAAGCATATATTTATAATCTACTCATCATCGATTCGTCACACAGATCGTGTCAGAATTGCCATTGCGTTCAGGAAACACGTTGGGACATCATTTGGATATATGTATATCCAGTGCAAAGTACTCAATATACATATAACGTATGTATACAGCTTTTATGACATATACCGCAGATAACTCTCTAGCTGTTATCTATCAAGTATATTCGATAAACGAATATAAATCACCATAAATTTATAAGCAATCATATTTCAAATGGGTACCGGGCGGGTACTGTGCCGCTGGACAGATCAATGATTAGTTATCTTTATGCATTTTATACCAACAAGTACGTCGAAAGGTCGTGCAAGTTGCGATTACTTAAGTCTGAAGTGGTATTCACATTTAGCCTATTTAGCAAAAGACCCTGGCAGCCAAAGGCTGCTCTCGAGAATTTGCCTACGAGTGGATAACCTCGCTAATTTGTTAACAATGAGAATCAACCAATGAAAACAAGTAAGAGGTTCTAGTTGGTAGCTCCCGACTAGGGGATACCCTGAACCCTCTGCTTCCAACATCAAATGCATATATATATTCTATTTTAGAAGCTATATGTCTTGTTTAATGACTCTAGCTCTTATTATTTACCAAAATTGTCCAAAAAACAGGATATCGATAACGATTTTTATCGATTGCTTGGTAACGGAGTAAGTTATCGATTATGGGAAACAAACTGATTTGCGCAGGCACTAAGAGCACCTACATCTAAAATTTCAAGTCTATAGCTCTTATAGGTTCTGAGATCCTTGCGTTCAGACTAACGGACGGACAGACAGACGGGCTAGATCGACTCAGCTATTGATGCTGATCAAGAATATATATACTTTATGGGGTCGGAGATGCTTCCTTCTGCCTGTTACATACACTTGGATTTTGCGCAAATACAATATACGCTTTTTACCCATTTTTAATGGGTTCAGGGTATAAAAATAACGAATTGGCAGACATCATTTAAGTTATACATGAGTTCTAAACGGTATTTAAAATTCCTAATAAAATACCGCCAGCTGGCGCTTCGCATTACCAATAAATATGAATTAATAAATCGTAATATAACAAGAGTTATCCAGTGCCTGACTAGTAGATACCCTGTACCCAACAGCGAGCTGCAACTGCTATACCTTTGCAAAAGGTCACGTACTCCAATTATTGCTAAGCTCTAAATATAGCGTAAGCGAATTTTCGTGCCAGATATCCAATATATAAACTAAAACAACCCTTTATCATCTATTTGAGTGCAGAAATACAAATCAGAGACACGTGTGAACCAGATGACTCACGCGGCACTCGAAACTCGTTTGGGTGTACTTGTCAAATTATCTGGAAAAATCATGCGTCGTAGAACTCAAATTCGATTAGGTACATATGTACATATATACATTGCTAGTTATAGTTTATACATAACCGATAACAAAATACAGCACACTCAAGGGTGAAAACATAAACATGCCAATCGGCACCCATATAATTTTAATTGGACTCCTGGCACGTGGCAAATACACGCGTGACACATGCGTATAAATGTTGGGCGGCATTTTTGAATTTATTTATATTCGCCAAATATTGTTCTATCATTAGATGACACAGAGTTTCTAGTTCTTATTTTTTATATGTGTCAAAGAGTTTTGTGCAAATCCCCATGAATATATATTCTCAATCAAAGCACAAAAAAAAAACAAATACTTCATATAGCCAAGTCTGGTCGAGCTCAAGAACGTTAAGATTTCAAGACTTGAAGTATATAAATAGATCAAATATTCTAAACACATTTCTGAGCTGAATTAGGTTAGGTCAGGTTAATAAAGAGGTATGTTTAGTTGATCAATACAGATTTAAGCAATATCAACCCTACGCACAGTGGGCAATTTAGCTGATTTAGCGTGAAAAACTAGATTTAGATTTGATGATAAATACTTTGTCCAAACGGGTAATAGTTGCTAATATACATGTATAAATATATGTATATACGATTATAATCGAAATTATTTACACTTACCAATAGTCTAACATCCAATTTTGTTAGCTGCCTTTCCGTAACCGTTGATTTGCTTAACTCAAAGGGCCTTAACTTGTTTATTTGCTTATATGTATAGATATTAATAATTTCCAATTTGTTAATAGATGTATAGAAACCTACATTAAATAAATTGATTTGTTCGATTTGCAATTAAATATTTTTGCAATGTCATCGTTATTTAGGTATTTATAATTGGCAGCATAGGTTTATGCTTGAAATACACATGTCCAATACCGTAACGGTGTATTTTGAGTGCGATTTATAACGGTTACTGTATGTTTATTTTGCCTGCCTGCAATGCCATGAATCACGATGCGCATGCAACAGACACGTCAGTTTCTGAGTGTGTTTATGTTCCGTTAGACGCAAAGGCAGTGTTGTCAAACAGAAAGAACTTGTTGATATACATATAGACATGCACATATACATATATATTTAAATATGTATGTAATCTTTGTCGAAAAAAAAAACTCACTTTCCCGTTATATGGGGGGCTTACTAGTAGCTCAATACTATCCCGTTATCCTATTCCCCACTTGTGTACATATGTATGTATGTATTTACAAGCACATGCATGCGCAGGTAAATATCAAAATATCAAACAAAAATCACAAACTAATAGGCTTAAAAAAAAAAAAAACAAAAACAAACAAAACACTACGTTTGATTACGAATGTGTATTGCAATATTCGACGTTGCTGCCTTCGTCCTCGGCTAAACAGCTGTGCGGTGCACACACAGTCACACACTTGAACATAGATGCATACAATAAAGTGCATGCAAAACAATACTCAGCGAACTAATATTACTTTTAACGCTCGCGCACAAATGCAAGCCAACTCTCAGCGGTAACTGAAAAGTACGCCCACAGCACAATTTAACCAAGAGAAATTTATAACTAAATACAAAACAGATGTGAGAAATTAGGGCTGTGTATGCGTGCGTGCTGTCAGCTGCGAGAGTCAATTGTCTATCGGTTATCGACAGATGCTGTCGATTAGAGTGACCATATATTGGAAATATGAAAATTTGAATGCAACGGACAAAACGTGCATCGCATAAAAGAAATAGAAAAAAAAAAGAATTTAATTATTTATTTATTAATTGATCAAATTCAATAATTTAAAGCACATAATCATGCCAAATACACTTGAAAATCACGTGTGCACTGATTTTTTAATAATTTTTTATTGACACGCCCATTGCTCTATCGGCATTTTACAAAGTATTAAATAAAAAATCAATTTTGCTCGCACGACTGCGTGAACATATGTGTACCGTCCTGAAATTCCCAGTCGAAATGCTATGGTATATTCAAAAACGAAGAGTCATGTTCATAAAATATTCATTTTGACCTGTTTTACTAATATTCAACAGAATGTAAAAGACATGCCATGGAATTTTCAATATTTATAAGAATGGGTCAACGAATCCATTGTGGGGCTTATATAAGCGAATCATTTGCCCCAATGAGTCGACAATTTAGTATAATTTTGATAATTGCTCATGAAATGACTTTCATTGGTAAACAATTAATTTCCCTCACGTTTTAGGAGAGACTGACTCAGTTAAGTGCATCGACTTTTTTATGACCTCGCGCAGGATATTATATTGCAACGCATAAAAGAAATCATCTTAAGATCCTGCTTTCATTGAGTCCGAGAATTTAAAAAAGGCCCAATCAGACGATATTCTATATTCTGTATTCTACATATTCTAATCTGTCAGTAGCTGGATCATCTATAGAGTCAAGTATAGATATATTTCGCTTATATCAATGGTTGAGTTCATTTAAGATATATGTTCTCCTATAACATACGTTCCAATGCCAAAATATTGGTACAACTCGATTGTTATACCCTAAACTGAAATCGAAAAGCAGTGTAAAGAAGGGTATTATGGTTCTGTGCAGACCGAAGGAAACATATTTAACCCAACAAGACTTAAGCTTAAATAGTCGAGTCGATTTGGCCATGTCCATTTGTCTGTCTGTCTGTCCGTTTGAACGGTTTGATCCCGGAAAGCATAAAGTTTAGTGATATTTGAACGTAATCCCGCCTGAGCTTGTTTCAAATTATCGATATATTGTCCCAATTCCTTAAAATCGCTCAAAAATCCAATATCAATTTTTGTGCTTAGACGAAAGCTAGAACATTTACATATGCTGGCAGCACGGCGCAAGGCTGAGCGAAACTCCTAGAATAAGCGTTTGTTTGTCGAATTTTACCTCACAAAAGACTGTGCATGTGGAATGTTGTCTTGGGGTTTATATACGTCATGGGGTCACCGAGAACCATTGCGACTGCGTTCGGATCCCGTCCAACTAGAAGCTGCTGAAGAGATTGACCTGAGCTACGACCTTTAGGAGGCAAACTTCACGTTCGATACAGTCGTTTGAGAGATACCATGGAAGGCCGACCCAATACTTGAACGGCATAGGTCCAAATGGACATCAGCCTCGATTTGATGAGCAACGCCTTGGTGGAGATACGCAGGCTATGGTCGCCTATCAGGCTTTTGGAGCCCGCCAGAAGTGCCTGCATTGCAGATAGACAAGACCTGAGATTGATCTTTCTTCCATCGAACAACTATATTTCATTTTATTGATTTGATTTGCTATTTCCCTTTGTGGATATCTTCTCACATGCCTTTACATTTTTTACAAAGTTGAAAAGCAAAAAAAAAAAGGAAACTAAAGTTTCAGCCAATCGTTCATCGGTTCACAGATGTGGAGCACCCGATCCGGAAACCAAACATAATGTCGAGGCATTGGTTCGCACCAACTTGCCACGGTAAACCGAAGTTCCGGGTGTTCACAACCCAAAACCCTCAATTTATATTTACAAAATATCAGCTTACAGTCATGCGTAGCTAGTTTGACGTAGAAAAGGATATAAAATAAATATGCTCATACATGCCGCTACGTTAGCGTGTATAGTGTAGTGGACCTGAGTAAGTTTTAGCTGATCTCTCTGCAGTATCATTTGCTGGCGGTTCCGACATGCGACGCTTCAGCGCGGCTCGCGTTTCCTGCACCTGGGCAATGACAACATTCATGCTTGCCTGATAGATGCAATAGTCGTTCACATTTAGGCGCACCTTGTTCTTCTCCATGGCGCCATATAGAAACGAGTAGACTATGTGGCCCACAGGTATATAATACTTGAACCAGTTATGCAAACGGCCGCTGCAATATCAAGTAGAAAATCAATATCAAAATCAAAATATATATTATATAACAAGTAAGAGGTTCTAGTCGGGAGCTGCCGACTAGGCGATACTCTTGACCCTCTTCTTTCAACACCAAATGCAAATATATATACTATTCTAGAAGCAACATGTCAAAAAACAGGACTTCGAAATCGATTCTAATCGATCACTTGAAAACGGGGCAAGTTATCGAATATCGGAAACAAACTTGATCTGCGCGGGCACTATTCTTATAGGTTCTGAGATCCTTGCGTTCATACATACGGACGGACAGACAGACGGACGGACATGACTCGACTGATGATGCTGATTAGGAATTTATACACTTTATGGGGTCGTAGATTCCTTCTGCCTGTTGTATACATTTGCACAAATACTCATTTTTAATGGGTTTAGGGTATAAAAAATGGATTTTAAATGTTAAACCGTGTACATGTATTGACTTTGCGCCTTACTTACACCAATTCCGATTTATCATGTAGAAAGTTAATAAATCGCGCCAAATTGTCAACATCCTTGCGCAAGCTATGAACGAAAGATATCAGCTGAATCAATTGCAAATGTCTGGTAGAAAACTCACTTGGCCTCCGATTCCTGTACGGTGGCTCCATCACGTACAAGCCGCACCTCCAGATAGAAACCGTGGCTGTACTTGTAGCGCAAATACTGCATGCTGCCAATTGCGAGCATTTCACTGTCCTGGAATAGTATTATAAAGTCGGCAAGCACCTTGCACTCTAGCTCATCGTTTGTGGAAAATATAATTGTCTTGCCGCAGTAGCGTAAATAGCGCAATATGTTCCAGATTTCGCGACGAGTCGTCGACGGCATGCCGCAGGTGGGCTCATCTAGTATGAATATCTTGTTGTAGGCGACCAGCGAGAGTGCAACGTTCACCTTGCGGCGCTTCTCCGGCGTCAGGGAGCCGCATTTGCGATGCATCCAACCGGTCATGTTCAGCATAAGGCAAATATCGTGCATTTTCTCGCTTATCTTGTGTTCCGTCACGCCCCGTATCATGCACAAGAGCCGGATGTGCTCGCGCGGCGTTAGGTCATCGAGCAACCCACAATGCTGAGGACAATAGCCCACATAGCCCAGTATGGTGTCCAGATCGTACTTGAAGTCCAGGCCCCTTACATAGATCTCGCCAAAGGCAAATCCATCAACGCCCACCAGCTGCCGTATTAGATGACTTTTACCCGAGTTACGGGGCCCAAAGATGCCCATGCTCATATATCTGGCAGAGAGAGAGAGAGAGAGAGAGAGAGAATAGGCAAATGGATTCTAGTTAAACCATGGACAAAGTTTACTCACTTGTTTAGCGCAAACGATACCGTATTGACCTTGTTGCCCTTTACCGGTATCTTGCCCTCAACCTGATCGACCAGAAACACCGATTGCTTGCATTTACTCATGTCCGCATCGGCAATCTTTTGCTTCACATCGGCCACATCGCTATCATCGAAATGATAGGTAGCGGTGCGCATGTCAAGTAGTCTATGGGTAAAATGAGTATTAAATTAATGCCAAATTACACTGAACAATGAGCCGAACCGCTTCGAGCTCAAAATCACAAATGAATTTAACGATCCAAAAGCCGAACCAGAATTTTTTGGTATTAACTTAAAAATATTCCTTAAGTGGATCGAAAAAAGAACCAAGTGTCGGAATCAACGGCTTCTGTCTATGTTAGTCGAGCTAAACTTAAAACTAAGGCCAACAAATCCTTGAATTGCATTTACGATTGGATTTTGCGAAAAGTGTGAAACACGTCTCAAATGATTTTCTTCACCCACCCGATTTCCATCAAGTAGGATGGATATTCCAAAACATGTAAAATACTCGTCAAATGAATTTAAACAAAGATCTTTGAAAATAAGTTTGAGTACGATCGGATGGTAAACAAAAAAGTTGCATCCAACATTGTTCAAATTAAATAATGCATTGGGCACAAACTAATAACAATTTTGCTAGGGCAAAAAAGAAAAATCAATCCTTCGAGCCGGAGTCGAACCAGCGACCTGTGGATATCTATATATGGCACCCAAATTGTGCCCATTAACTACAGTCCATCGCTCTACCAACTGAGCTATCGAAGGCGAATGGAATGCAACGTCGAAGGTGCCAACAAAAGCCCCAGCAAAAAGCGCAAAATCAAAAGCATTATCACGACACAATTGTGTGAGAGGTCAGCAGTTTATTCAATTTATAAAAGCTGTCTACGTGACGAAGACGCAAAGCGCAATTATGTAGGGCAGGTAAACGTTATCTATCAAGCCGAAGCGTAAATACACTTCGGCATATGTCTTTGGAGAAGGAAAAATTTAACAAAGCGGTCCAGTTTTATACCCTGTCTTTGCTGAAAATGGGTCAATTAAGGTATATAGGTTTAGGGAAATTGTATGTAACAGTCAGATAGAGTTCTCGTGTAATATACATAGACGAAAAATATTACACTCTTTAAATTCCCCCCAAAGTGGAACAACTTACTTTGAATGCGTTTTCAGTTTTATACCTATTGAAAATGGACAAAAATAAAAGGTATGTTGTTCGTATCGAAATGTATAAAGGGGGCAAAATGAATCATTTTCAAGCCCATCAACTAGAGTGAGAACTGCTGATACTTCTATTAAGCGGACCACCTCTGTTGAGCGGACACTCCTGTTGAGCAGACAACCCTCTCCTGTCGATATATTCCTGGCCGTTTGTCGATCTCCGAGACAACAAGAGCTAGACTCTTGTATTGTTGAACTTAGGTCATCCTAGTACACGCGCAGATCAAGTTCCTTTCAAATGTTCCATACCCTGCCCATTTTCATGCAATCGATAAAGATCCTTATCGAAATTCTGTTCTTTATAGCACATACGAACTATTGACTGAATTTAAAAGATTTCTAAGATCCAGAATATTTCACTTTTTTTTTAGATATCTTCGCCCTTCTCCATTTGTGTATGTTTGTAAAGGTAGGCGCTATTTTTTTAGGGTATCTCCTAGTTGGATTAGTTCCGAATAGAAGTCGCGTGTTTTTGTTATGGGTATTAATACTTTAAGGTCACATTTTGTCAATGACCTTAAATAGGTTTTGGTTAATTTAATGTCCAATACACAAACTGCCAATTAAATGTAAACGATTTGGTAAATTTACTGAAACGAAATCGACATTGAAAAGCTTTTCCGTTGATAAATTAAAACTTTAGAACTTAGTTAGGCAGGCCGACTGTTCCAGTTTGGGTTTAGGAACTAGTCGAAGGCAGCTGCAGGTTGTTTCAATGACAGCCTCAAGATTGAAAATGTTGAATCAAAAACCGGTGGAAAAATATTTAGAGGGTAGGCAGAAACTTTATCGTATATATAGATTGTATATTTGACAGGGTATATCGACCTTAAACCAAAACGTGGAAGGACAAAAGCGTCAAACTTATTATGACCCTAGAAAACACTCAGAATAATCTTTCTTCCATATATCAAAAAATATTCAAATGAAATAAACTAAAACTGAACATTTCAATAAAATAGTCATAAGGGGTAATACTAGATTTGAGCCTTTGTCCAAGTAATGTCCGTGTCTGCCTCAACCATTTATACCAAAAGATCTCAAACCTATTCCGCCTTTTTTTTGAGAAGCTACTTTTTTATAAAAACTAGCTATAAGAAGTCCAGGGTACTTATAATAAATAAATAAATAGATGTTATTGGTTAAGCCACTTACTTTTTTGACGTATGAAACTTCTTTTCCTTGCGATGCAACTCGATCCAGAATATGAGGAGTAATGCAATGAGTGCCGCTAGCATCATAAATGTTAAGGCCGGTAAAATGCCAGGATCGGCCCATTTGAAGTAGGTATCAACTGTGGATCAGTGGCAGCTAAAGCATATGGTCGTTTAACTAATTGGAAACCGGATTACTTACAATCACAACGGGGCACCAGCTCATGCATATTTTGAGGTGTGCAACTTTCAAGTGCATCGCACTTGGTCAGACACAAACGCTTCTCCAGGCAGCGTATATAGATGTTGCTAATCCCATCGAGAAGGGAAAATCCGGGCGACATGCAAGCACCATAGAAGAATATGACATTGCTATTGGCAACGTCCCAGTAAACAATGTAGAGCACAAGTCCTGTGAGGCTTTGAAAGACAACAGAGGCAAGAAAAGCGCGCACAATTGACCTGTTCACATACATGGATAGCACATAGGTGATAGGCAGGGCGGCCAGGCCATAGACGGTGATGAGCAGCAGAAGGAGCAGGTTCTCATAGATACCAAAATCACCAATGTTAGTGCAGGCCACAATGATCACAATTATAACCGAATAGATAAAGTATGTGAAAAAATCCCAAAGCAAGCTAACACCCCAGAACACCTGTAAACCTAGACCCGCGATCAGCTGGAGTATGCGCATCTGGCTTATCTGTTCCTCGACCAGGGGTATGATGAAAACCGATACGACCAACGGCAGAATACAGCCAATGGCCAGTGGTGCATTGATGTGGGCTATCTCATTGTCCAGCAGATTGATCTTCATGGATAAGGGCGTCGGCATCGGATGACTCTCTACCAGGGTCCTAAAGTCTGTCTTATTCGTATACGATAATCTGAGTGATGTGAGTTGAACAATGGATCATTTGAATATCTGATCGGTACTCACTGTATTATGATGTTGTGCAATAGATTAAGCATCATGGGCGCTGAATGGAATGTATCCTGGCTAATATAACCGTTTATGTCCTGCTCACCATTTTGTTCAACGGCACCCAGGCTGGTCTGTTTGCCTTTCTTGGCCAGATCATCTCTATATTTACCCTTCTCGCAGGCAAACGAGTTCGCATCAAAGGTGCGCGATATCGCGTTCGCCTTCTTATACGTAGGAATCTTGGCCAACGATCTGATGTCAATATAGCCGCACTCCCTAATATCTGGTATATTCTTTAAATACTGCTCTTCGCCCTTAAAACCAATCGGTATCGTATTGCTTCTCGCATTTGGAACATCCAACACCATGGCCAGGCGCGTTATAATCACAATCAGTATAAAGCAAGTAAATATCATTATAACGGGCCATACGTTCGGGGCCGAATGGATCATTTTCTTATAGAACATGGCGCGCATTTGCTGTCTTCGCAGTTGCTTCTTCGATACGACGGCATATTTAAAGGTTTGCGCTGTTTAATGCGAACAAGCGATAATAATCGATCAACGAATACAAGTATGCTGCCATTATCGATTTACTTACTGACATCGGGTATGAACTGTTGCTGCAGGCGAAACGATGTGACCAGCTTCATATAAATGTCGGACATCTCGGAGCCCACAACTCGTATATTCTCAATGCCCAGCTTTTTGCGATCGTTCTCCAAATGTATCAGCATCTTCTGCAATCTCGGTCTATGTTCAGATTCGATCTTGTATGTCAAGGTATCGCCGATTTCATTCTCTGGCTCTATTAACGGTATATACAGGGCAATAAAGTCTGTGATAGGTGCATCCGGCACGTGTGGTTTCTTGATAAGCACCTGCCGCAAATACCAAAAATATGATTATAGTATGCCAAACTTTTAGTGGGGCTTGGTCTGAATGCTTATAAATAAAGCATTTTTAAAATCGATATTTATCGATATTAAGTAAATGGTGGAAATATATCGAGAGCCTAACTACCTAATATATATATTGTAAATTGCAATTCTCCATGACGCAGGGGCAGACCGACATCGTGACTTACCAGCTCAACGCAGCTACTAAACTTAGCACGTAGAAAGAAAGGAGTTCCGCTGGCTTCCAAGACACCCATGCTAAGGATGCCAATCCGATCGGCAACGGCCTCGGTCTCATCAATGCTGTATGTGGCAATGATAAAGGCGCGCTCCTCCTTCTCCATGGCTATAATGCTCCAAAATACCTGAGCCTCGCGTGCCGTCATGTCCTGGGTGGGTTCCTCGAAGACGATTACCTTTGTATCGCCAGCCAGAGCGCAGCAAAGGGCGACCACACGACGTTCCCCATAGGTGAGATTGTTGATTCGTGTACGACGATTATCGACATGTGTCTCCAGTATTTCAATCCACTTGTTCCGCTCAAGATTGTAACGATCGGAATTCTCGCTACTGAGCTTCAGTCGCACGTGATAGTTAATGGTCTGCTCTATCGTCAAATGCGGGCAAAGGCCATTCTCTTCGCTGCGGAAATCAATAACTTTTCGTTGATTCTTCATATCGCTATAAAGATCCTCTCCCATATAATGCACCGAGCCGCGAATCGCATACTTGAGTCCACAAATGACGCGCAGCAACGTCAGCTTACCGGATCCAATATGACCCAATAGCACATAGACCTCACCCATATAGATGCGCATTGAGATGTTCTTCAATATCTTGCGCTCCGAGGTGCTATGGGTTGTGTATACATGACGCAATCGGATTAGTTCCTTGCTACCCACATCGCCGAACTCGAAATTGTGCCAGCTCGGTAATCGTCCAAGATGAATTAATGTATTATCAATTTCAATTTCCTTGCGCCGCCGTTTATACAACATACGCCGGCTGATTAGACGTCCTGGCATTCGCCACTGCAAGAGGACTAGCAACGTGATGTATATCAATGCACAGACAATGGCAGATATGTAGAGTGCACCAATATCATACGCCGCGATCGTCTGTGGCTCGTCAATGATCCGATGAAACAGTTGCATGCTGTACGGTATCTGGTTGCTAAAGAATACCATCAGTATGAAGAGCACATAGTGACCATGTACGTCCCAATACCGTTTCAGGATAACCCCAAAAACGGCATAATTGAACAGCCAGATAACAACCGCAAAGAGCACTGCGTTGATTACGTTTTTAAAGATCTTGGCAAATACGATGCCCGTTATGATCAACTCGAAGGTGAAGATCAGTACAAAGAGAATCATTAGAATCAATGCTATTCCAGAAAAGATGCCATCTTCGACTGACCACCACACCTGTAAAACACAATCTGAATCAACAAAAGGCATATCCATATATATCAAACTATTTGAACAACTTACAAACGTGACAAGCATCACGAAAAGTACCAGAACCACGAGGCGTATCATCAACACGAGGACAATACAACAGTATTGTGTCATGAACCGATATCCGTAGTGCCATTGATGCGTCATTACGTTGTCCTTCAGTTGTCCGGCAATATTCTGTAGGAAAATTATTGAATATTAAACCTTGTCGGCACCGCAACCTCTTCTTCTGGACTGACTGACTGATGGACTGACTGATGGAGTGACTGACTGACTGATGGAGTGATTGGCTGACTGACTGACTGATGGACTGACTGATAGGCTGACTGACTGACTGACTGATGGACTCACTGATGAACTGACTGACTGACTAACTGACTGACTAACTGAATGACTGACTGACTGACTGATGGACTGAAGGACTGACTGACTGATGGACTGACTGATGATCAACGTACAGTCCAAACGGTGTAAGATAGTTAGCTGAATTTTTCCAGAAGTTACCCGTGAACGGCAATAACATGTATGTATTCCCAGTATACCAATACACTTTTTCTACATAGTTTTTGGTAAACTCTGAAAATGACAACCCTTGTGGGGCAAATAAACTAATTGAGAACGTCAGCTTCGGTATTTGAACGGTTTGGGCCGAACGTTGATGACCAATCGGTCGGATCACATTGTTTATAGTTTTAAATATAATATCTGGTAAACGTTATAGACTCACCCGTATGATATTTATGAATGGCAACAGAAAGAGAAAATTAAATAGAAAAGACGGAACAGTGTATAAGTCCATAGTAGAGCAGCGTTCGGCTGGTTCATGGAGTCGTACATTAAAAACTTCCGTTCGAGGTTCCGTAGCGGTTGAGGGATTTTGAGTTCGTAGCTTGTGAAACCATTCTAAAAATATTAGATGTTGTAACTGAAGGAATCCTTCACGTATGTATATATCCTGATTAATTTCGGAATCCTTGGAATTATCCCGTTTTGGATTAACAACGCCAGAGCACCGTGTCAGCCATAAACGATCTTCAGTTAGAAACGGGCTAAGCGTACGAAATTCGCTGGGGAACCGTATGGAAATGGAAAGTTCCTTTGGCACCATTTCATCGTTTACATCAATATTCTTAAAAATAACACCGGCTAATATGGTGCGCTCATCGAATTGATTTTGTAAGGCCCCAGCGTTATCAAAACCAACGGATCCATTCAATTCCAGTTTTGTGGCAACTTCCTGGATTACTTCTGACACAAATTTCGTATTGGGTGAGTGGGCTAGCTTGTATTTGGTTTGTTCCCGCTTTGAGTCGACCAGACTCCTGCCAGTTGACACCTTTGAAGTTCAATTAAATGGACATACAACATTTGCATTTAGCTTACGTGAGTATATTAAGATCATCCAGCTTATGGGATACGATGGTCTTGTCTCCCTCGTAATCTGTGCGGCTATAGAGCAATCTTTTTGAATGTGAAATGGGATTTTCAAGTATTACAATCAGCATTATGAATATGATAATGCATTCGAATACAGTGCGCTTCCATAGAGCCAATTCGATTCGAACATTGTGTTTGAATAGCAAGCCAAATGTAGCCGGCATCTTGATATGGATTTTTTTCCTTTTTAAAAACGAACGGCTCGTTTAATTAGTACATCTGCAAGCCACTCACCGCTGATTTATTAAACTCTGAGTGCATCTATAACAAAACAAAACTTGTGTAATTAAGTTTTCTCATGCTTGACAAGAAATGCCCTGTTTTCAAATTGAACACTTGATTGAATTCTCATTCAAATACCGATAACGATGCCAGCGACTATATATGCACAGCCACTGATGGAAGCCATTTACAGTTTTCAGCCCAGTTATTCAGAGTTTAACAAACAGTGCCCATATCTAGATGCTTTAAGCCAAATAAATTATTTAACTCCATTATATTTGCGAAAAGAAACTTTTCGGCTGCATATTTATTAATTTTATTACGTTAGCAGATGGTCTGTTAATGTTATTATCGATACCCGACTCACTTGGCACTGTTAGCACTGTTGAGTACATTTTAAATTGATAAGCCAATAGAACTACTTTTGACCGCCAGGAAAAAAATAGTTCATGCTAAGCTATATAAATTCAGCCAAAAACCTGCCTTATTTGGATCTCCTTTATATATGGGCCCTAAATTAAACAATCACCCAGACAACTTCTGCAATTAACAGAAATTTGCTTTGTTAACAATAACGATAACGTTCCAATTACAGCTTGGTATTTTAACATCGCACAATCGATATAATATTAGCATCCCTGCATCCTCGCAAAATATATCAAATAGTAGACTTGCCGAGTCATAATCAAAGAAGTTAACTTAGCAGGCGTTCGACTGAAATCTAACACAACTTGTAAATTTATTATTCAAGCAGCAGTCGTTTATTAAGAAGAAAATCCATTGAAAAAAGTAGAGCAATATGACACTCACAAATCGGGTAATTGAGCATAACCAAAGTTTGCTAAAAAAAAAACAAACAATTAAAAAGAAGGTAAATTTTAGGTGGATACGGAGGCAGCCTACCAAAAAGGCGAGGGCTTCCGCTCATATTACATACAAAAAATTGAGGAACTGCAGCTAATTGTTGCCGAGAAGAGTCAAAATCTTCGCCGCCTGCAGGCACAGCGTAACGAACTCAATGCCAAGGGTAAGAAACGACACAAAATAAAAGCCCACATAATGTTTTTTTTTTTTATTGTTTATTTTAATAGTGCGTATGCTACGCGAGGAGCTGCAGCTGTTGCAGGAACAAGGTAGCTATGTCGGTGAAGTTGTAAAGCCGATGGACAAGAAGAAGGTGCTTGTTAAAGTGCATCCAGAGGGCAAATTTGTTGTTGACTTGGATAAGAACATTGATATTAACGATGTGACACCCAATTGCCGTGTTGCACTGCGCAACGAAAGCTATACACTGCACAAGATATTGCCAAACAAAGTGGATCCTCTAGTTTCGCTGATGATGGTCGAGAAGGTACCAGATTCCACATACGAAATGGTGGGCGGCTTAGATAAACAAATCAAGGAAATCAAAGAGGTTATCGAGCTGCCCGTTAAGCATCCAGAATTGTTTGACGCCTTAGGCATTGCCCAGCCAAAGGGTGTACTGCTGTATGGCCCACCCGGTACTGGCAAAACACTGCTGGCTCGCGCTGTTGCCCATCATACCGAATGTACATTCATACGTGTCTCTGGCTCAGAGCTGGTCCAGAAATTCATTGGCGAGGGCTCACGCATGGTGCGCGAACTGTTTGTGATGGCGCGAGAGCATGCGCCATCAATTATATTCATGGATGAGATCGATTCGATTGGCTCGTCACGTATTGAATCCGGCTCTGGCGGCGACTCTGAGGTGCAGCGCACCATGTTGGAGCTGCTCAATCAGCTGGATGGCTTTGAGGCCACCAAGAACATCAAAGTCATTATGGCCACCAATCGTATTGATATACTTGATCCTGCATTGCTTCGTCCAGGTCGCATTGATCGCAAGATTGAATTCCCGCCACCAAATGAGGAGGCACGTTTGGACATTCTAAAAATTCACTCGCGCAAAATGAATCTAACGCGCGGCATTAATCTGCGCAAGATTGCCGAACTGATGCCGGGTGCATCTGGTGCCGAGGTGAAAGGCGTATGCACCGAGGCTGGCATGTATGCCCTGCGCGAGCGTCGTGTGCATGTTACCCAGGAGGATTTCGAAATGGCAGTTGCCAAGGTTATGCAGAAGGACTCTGAGAAGAACATGTCCATTAAGAAGCTGTGGAAGTAACAACCTCGTATAGTTACACTGAACCACTTTGATTCTAATTTAATTTCACACAATATAATTTTAAAAATATAGTAAAACAGCAGAATGTTTCTTACAATTTATGCATATTTTTTTATCTTAATTATCTGCAGTGCCCTTGCGCAACTGCAGCTCCGCTTGCAGCATGGCACAAATCTGCTCATCATCGGCCACATCAATGCACGTCTGGCCGTCGGCGTCGCGCAGATCCATATCCGCATTTAACGTTAACAAATAGCGCAATGCCTCCACATGGCCGCAGCTGGCGGCATAATGTAATGGTGTCTGTTGCTCGGCATCGCGCTGGTCCACATTGGCGCCGCACTTGACCAGATACTCAATGATCTCAATGGCATTGCGGTCGGTTGCCCAGTGTAACAATGCCATACCCTGATCATCCAATTGCACCAGATCAGCGGGAGTCAGTTGCTCACGCAAACGCTGCAAATTGTTCTCCTTAACGTGATCGAATAACGTTTTCAGATGCTCCGGCCTGTTGGTCTCCTCAATGGGCACTGACTCAATCGAGTGCACCACCCAACCGCTCAGCTTGCCGCCGCCGCTCGACATTGCGTCCAGCCAATGGGGGTCCAGTTTGTGCACCTTCTCAACGTATGCACGCTGGGCATCTGCGCAGCTCATGTCGCCCAGCTCGTGCCAGGCATTCCATTTGCTGCGCGCTTTCATCTGTAGAATCGAGGGGCGTGGCGTGACACAGACTCCCTCCGATGCCTGTTTGTATAGTGCGTACAACTCGAGCAAATCTCTGGCATCATAGACGTTCGCTTTGCGCATCACGTGCGCCGTTGCCATTGAAAAGAGCTTTTCGATCTCCTGCTGCTCCTCATCATCGCCGATTTCCAGGTCACTGTCAAACATGCTTAACTAAATGCAACTGCAACAACTAATTAACTAATCTAAAAACTGTTTTACTCTCGTTTTCAGTGATTATGTGTATATGTGTGTGTATGTGTCTCTGTGTGGATGTGTGTATTTGGTTTGACAATTTTGTATTGCATTTATGACTTATGTATGTTCAAATAATTGCCCTCCAATATGTGCTTCTGTTCGTTTTCAATCTTTTCGAGTGCTTGCAAACTGTTGAAGCTCACAAAGCCGTAGCCCTTGGAGCAGCCTGTTTTCTTGTCAAATATAACGTTGGCGTTAACTACGCGCCCGAATTCTTTGAAATAGCCTCGCAACTCTTGATGACCCACCGTCCAAGGAAGATTGCCCACAAAAATGCGGTGAACTGATTTTCCAACTTTTGCCACTGCGGTTGCCATGTGTACGAACGAATTTGTCGATGCTCTCTCGGTTTCGTCTCGCTCTTTCTCTCCTTCTCGTCTGCAAATGTCAAACGTTTCTGCTAAAATAGTTATAACAATTTTTAATTCAACATTCTGTCTCACCTGCTTGCCACAAACGTTGCGTAAATTTATGTTTGTGTGTGTGTGTGTGTGTGTGTGCAAGTGTGTAGAATATTAGAGAACGCACTTGTCGGTGTTGTACACTGTAAAATTAACCTCAAAATAGAAATGGAAAATAAATGCCCACTTCAATGTTGCATTTGGCGATTTGTTATCGATTTAATCTCGATTATTTGCCGCTCCACACTAATGGCCAAAGACAAAAGTTAAATAAGTATTTATTAATATGCATTCAATGAGTTGCATTTAACCCAAAAACCAAAAAAAAAGAAAATAATTCATGTATTTTTTATTTTTGCTTTGTCATTTTGTTTAATGTTCCCTTTTTCTTTTAATTTTATTTGCGTTTTTGTATTTCCTTTTCATTTAACAAATTTGTTTAAAGATACAAACTACTTATAGTTAACAACATCGCATACATATTTAATAAATAAACAATCATTTCTCGTACATTTACAATACAATGCGATATAAAACAAATTTCAATTGGCGCAAGCTTGGGATGTTGTTCTGCCGATCAATAAATATCTATGGAAGCGATTTGTTTCTTTCTTTTCATTTTTTCTTATTTATTTTTTTTTTTAATATTAGTCAGCCAATTAATAATGTATTGCGAACAGTTTAATTTGCTGTTCAAAATACAAATTTGCTACGATTTGTCAGTTAACTTGCATCAATATTATCATTAATTAGATCATAATTGCAGGCGCTGCTCCTATCATTTATTTGTTTTTGTTTTTGTTTTTATTTTTATTTAAATATTATCGGTGTTTTGAAGAATCTATTGAACCAAAGCGTGTAATTGTGTATTTTTGCTGCGGCTCAACCGTTGCATTTGTGTTTTATGCCCTTAAAATAGATGTTACTTGATTTGATTTGTTTATACTTTAATAGTTATCATTGTCTTATTTCAATTTAAATACAAATTTAGTACGCCTTCAATGCCTTGGCCTGCATGCAGGCATATCTTAAGAGTTAACATAATCCTTCTCTTTAATAACACAAATAAGCCTAACTCATTTTTTTTTTTTTTTTTTTTGTTTTTAAATTTAGTTTCGTTTCAGTTTTGTTGATCTTTTGACAAGTTAGCAAATCGAAAACTATAGAGGTTTAAAAGTTATTCGCCTGATTTGTACAAAACCTATACAAAAGTTATTTGTTTAATATATGTATATATATATATAATGTAAGTATGTATGTGTTTATGCATTTCGCTCTGATTTCCAGATCAATTGCAGTCAAAACTAATTGTTAAAGTATACATACAGTAAAGTTTTGTAAATATAGAAAACAATCTTTTATATTTAATAATATTTATAATATAATTACAACAAACTATGTCTAACATAAATATATGTAATTTTTATATATTATACATATAAAGTGTTTGTGTTGTGGTTGCTTAGCTTAGATTGTATACACATATATGTATATATATATATCTATATATACATATATATATATATCTCGATTGATATTTTATCTGTTTGTTTTTCTAGTTTCTAGTTTAGTTGTAACTTTCCTTTTAACATACTGTGTGTGTTAGAGACTGGCCTCTTTCGTATAGTACAAATAACCCGAAAATTTGTTTAATTTTCTAGTTTTCTAGCACACGTACACACGCATGAAAACAATTGATCAATAATAATGATCATAATCAAAATAAAAAAAAAACCGAAGGGTTTGTTTCAATTAAAAAATTTGCAATAATTGTGAAGTGAAGTAGATATAGTATTCCTCTATTACAAACATGTCTCGTCTATTAATTAGCATAATCGTACTGAAAAAAAAAATTCGTTATGTGTCACAGCACCACCATTCATTCATTCATGTTGTTTTTGTTGTTGTTATTAATTCAATTGTTGTAAAACGTTAATTGCAATTATTATTTACTAACTTTTCGAACGCATTTGCTTAGTGCATTAGCAACATTTGGTGGCAACACACCCGCTACCAAAGGCGATGCAGGTGTAGATTTCGTGATAATACCGAACGTACATCGTTTGTGAATCGCAACGCGTCCAGCATGGGTAGCAGGGATAACAGTGCCGTATCCATTGGATCGGAGAACCAACTTTTAATGGGTATTGCATTGTTTGGAAAGCAACGGTATGCCCCTGGTGAATTGTCAATTATAAATATCTGCAAGAATCGTAGATGGCAAACATATTAGTTGGCATCACGCCACCAAATAGACAATTTGTTAGCTAACCCTATTCAAATCACTGCATATGGCTGACAAATCTTTGGTATAGGAGCCATAGTCGGGCGTGCAGTGTTGTCTGTAGTAGCGACGCCGCAGTATATTGCGGCCATTGTCAAGTTTGTCGGCCACAGCAGCCCCATAGATTTCCATGCTGGCCGTAAAAACAACCAGATCATACCACTGCGATACCTATAATTATACAAATGAATAAATAAATAAACATATGACAGTTAACCAACGGGTTTTTAGTAGTTTTTTGAATTAATCTAGAACTCGAAACTCTTTCTCAGTATCCTCCACACATCGTATAGAAGGAAGTATTACAATGCCATCATATTGCTTTACATTTATTGCAAATTTGTAAAATCATGTTCAAAATAATATGAATAATATGATTTGTGATAAATCAAATCGAATTGTTATACAAAAAAATTATAGCTTGCTCTAGGTACTTTGTTAAAGTTTATAGCTGTGGTTCGTGTGTATGTTTATTACTGGCACAACGTTTAAGAATGACGCACAAAGAGGACTTAAGAAACCCGACTATCGGATAAACAATATATGCACATATGTCACTAAGTATGATGATGATGGTGGTCATATGTATGGAGCAACGTTTCAGAATGACGCATATTAGAAAGATTGCCGGACGCGAGGATAGGCATATGTCAGACACATCTGAGCTCTCACACTCTTGTCGACCGTTGTTGTTGTTGTTGTTGTTGTTGTTGTTGTAACCGGCAAAAGACTCACCACTTCCAAAAAGTAATCAACATGCGGTCGCTTGTGCACAAAGAACCTCACTGGATGCCTGTCGATAGTCACTTTGACGGTGAAATCGTGCGGCGTGCCAGGCTTTACCGTATTCCTGGGCATGGCATTGTGATGTGAGTGTATCAGCGTCTCGTCCAGATCCAGCACCAAGGTTTTTCGCTGCACCAGGCTGAGGCGATGGCGGGATACCGGTGACAGCGGGAATTGTTCATATTTAACCGGCTGATACTGGATAAACTAAGAGAGTTAATTTATACATTCAAATGTTGTATATTCACAATTGTTTTTGCACAGCTGATAAAAAGGAATACAATGTGATTAGTTATAAGGACAAGTAACAATACAAAAAGTGTGATCATGAAAGCTTTCAAAATTGGAGCACTAAAGTCATGTGAATCCCCTGCTGCAGTGTCATGCTGTCAAGGCACAATTTACAAATCAAAAGAGATGCGGGCACGAGAGAAACCAATGCAAAGAACAGCAATCGAGATAAGACGCTGAAACTGCATTCAATGCAAATGCATCGCTAAGCCATGGAGCAAATGTCAATGTGACAAAAAACCATATGAGCAGCAGGGCTGTATGGGGTGGCCAGGTGGTGTGATAGAAAGGGGTAGAGCATTGCTATTGCTTATCGCGGCCTTGACCAGTGGCTGGCATTTGTTATTTAATCGGTGCCAATACCAGAAAAACGTTAAGCTCTAATTTGGATAATGTTTGGTGCGTGTGTGTGTGTGTGTGTGTGTGTGTAGGTGTGTGTGCTATAAACAGATCACTTTGTTATAATTACTTTATTATCTATATTTGATGATGTACTTACAGCTCGCACTTGTCGATTGAACATGAAACAAATGCATGTCCAAACCTTCGATAGCAGCATAAGCAGCGCATGAAATTTCATTTGCACCAGCGAAATCATTGGTAAGAAGTTCTCTTCTTACCGCAATTACAAATCGAGTTTTGTTAAGTTGCAGTCGCGTCGTCGTCGTCGTCGTCGTTGTTGTCAACGTACTGCTCCACTATTGTTGTAGGTTAGCTTAACGTTAGTTAGCATAAATTAAAAAAAAAACAAAAAAAAAAACCAAAAAAAAAATAAAATAAAATAAAATAAAAGCTTCCTACAGTCACGCAAAACAACCAAAAACAACGCGCCGGCTGTCGAGCTACAAAATTGTTGTTGTTGCTCTTGTGCTTTTGATAACGCGCTCAAATTGTTTGTTTGTATTTGTGTTTCCGTGTTGTACTTTGCGGTATCGTTATCGGTATCGATATCACAATTATTGCTTTTTTGGACACCTTTCATACACACATACACTCATATATATATATATATATATATAGACGAAACAGGCGAGAGGCGCGCAGGGCACAAAATCGATATTTAACACAAGCGTTCCGCCGGGGCCTGCAAAAGGATATGATCTATCCTGCTTTTGTTTATGTTTGTACGCATGTACATGCACATGTGTGCATACGTGTGCACGGCTTTGATGTGGTTTATTTTACTATTTACACCATTGATTGCGCTAAATGTTTCATCACTTCTCTCATTTTCACTGTTGTATTTGTTACTTGCTGGGCCTCTTGCGATTGCTGTCACAATTTTTGTTATTTTTCGTCGATTTTGATTGTCGCCGTTGCGGACGTTGCTTCAATGTTTAGGCATGCGTTTATTGCATTTAATTTATTTAGCCAGCCACTCTGCCATGGGAAAACCAACAAATTGCCAGAAAAAAACCTTTACTTTCGATCTTTATATTTATAAAATAGTGTCGCGCGGCAAAAAAATATATATTGCACTTTGATATTGAGTAATCTGGTTCTTGCTTTTTGTTTAATGAATCGCACACTCTGACGTGCTCACACACAGACACACACTTCTTTAATCAATTTGGCCAAAAGCCAGTCCAAAAAATAAATTGTGAAAAATAAAAGAGATTGTCGCCGTGAGCGTGGTGTTGTTATCGTTGGTTTATCGATATGCGCTATATTGTCTTACATTTTTTTTTTTTTGATGCCGGTTAGCATTAGTATCGGCGGAAAATTCGCTACACTATGCTAAGAGCAAATATTTCTATTTACAAATAAAAATAGACTTTAAATGAATAAAGATAATATATATTAGGCTAAGTGTATAGTATTTTGTTTCTACATCATAATAAAGTACATCCAATTATCTTATATTATAGCGGCCGCAGGTTTGCAGAACGCCATGTTGGCTTACACGACTTACCATGCATCATGCAAGGCAATGTTAAATATCTATTCTTAAATTCGCAATTTAATAATGATATTCTATGAATAAACCGTTTTGTGGTATTTTTATGAATATGAACTACATAAATGCCAGTATATGCCTAGATTCAGAACCCTAGAGGGTAGTAAGCCATTTGACCACGCGGCATCATGCACGGTCTGAACGTGTAAGCAAAACGAAATGCATCGATAACTGTTAATCGCCCGACCGCTGTAATCGTTTAAAGCGTCGTTGACGTTCTTTACAATTCGCAAAAAAGTGGAAAGAAAAAGAAAAATTATGTAGACTTTTTGGCAAAAGTATATCATTGTAAAAGTTTTGCAAAAACTAAGTTTTAGGCCAAATAGTTCGAAGACGTTCCTATTGCGCGTGGCACGCAAAACGCTTAAGTAGCTTACAATTTCCATTTTATATACATATATATATGAATATATATATATATATATAAATATATGTGTATATATATGCATATATATGTGTATATTTATATATGTATATATATATATATGTGCATGTGTGTGTATGTGTTTTAATGCGGCGACTGCGAATGTGAAAAAAGCCGCACTCCGCAAACCCGAGGCGTAGACTTTTTTGTTGTTGTTGTTGTTGTTGCTTAAGACAAGTCCGCATACTCCACATCAGCGCTTGTGTGTGCGAGCGGGGCGTGGTACCGGGGGCATTAAATTGAATTTTCTTTCACGAACCGTTTTATAATAACCGCTAAAATTGTGGAAAAACAGGAGAAAACTCCCAAGCGGAAGAAGAAGGCTGCAGCCAGTAAAATGTCTGCAGTTTATTCGCCGCAACCGCCGCCGCAGCAGCAGCAGCAGCCACCGACGCAGCATCCGCCGGGATCCGTGCAGTTGCCGCCGCCGCAGGCGCCGCCACAGCAACAGCAGCAACAAACACAACAACAACAGCAGCAGCAGCAGCAACAACAACAACAACAGCAGCCGCCTGGCAGTGGACAAGGACCGCCAGGTGGCGTTGGAGTTGGACCAATGGGGCCCATGGGTCCGATGCAGCAGCGCGTTGGCCCCGGGCCAGTTGGTAATCCCGTCGGTGGTGTCGGCGTCATGATGGGCACACCGCCCAATCCGAATGCACAACGTGGCGGCGTTCCCACGCAGCAGGTTAACTCGGCACAAATACAAAAAATGCTGGACGAGAATTGCGGCCTCATCCAAGCTATACAGGACTTTCAAAACATGGGCAAGTCGCAGGAGTGCATGAGCTACCACGTGGCGTTGCATCGCAATCTGGTCTACTTGGCGCAGCTTGCCGATCCCCAAATGAATATTGCCCAAATTTTGCCAGTAAGTGCCATACGAATAATTATTATTTAAGTATGTACGTATAACTTTACATTTTCGCAGCCGCCACAGCTATTGCAAACGCAGGCAATGCAGCAGGGCAACCAGCCACCGGCGCCACATGGCATGTCAGGCGTTGGTGTGCCGCCGCCCGGACAGCAACAGCAGGTTCAGGGCCAACAAGGGGCACCGGGACCGCCTCCGCCGGGCAGTGTCATTCAGTCACAGATGATGCAACATGCCGCAGATGCTGGCGTTGGTCCCGTACAAATGCCACCCTATCCCGGCCAGCAACAGCAGCCTACACATCCGGGCATGCCGCCCAACGCTCAGCAGCAATCTCAGCAACAGCAGCAGCAGCAACAACAAGCCGGCCAGGTGCAGCAGTCGCCGCAAGTTAGCCAAGCTGGTCCCCAGCCGCAGGCCGCCTATCGCAATGTACAGGCCGGCGCTGGCCAAGCTCAGGTCGTGTCCAATGCAGCGCCCAGTAAGTGTAAAGTAGCGTGCAACCAAATATATATATATATTATATATCGGGGTATATATATGTATCGGGGTATGCCTGGCGTACAGCTTTCTGTTTTCCATGCGAAAGATTGTGAATTCTTGCATGATATAATGTTGACTCCAGTTGGCCATCTCTGCCATTTTTCTTCTTCTTTTCAAGTATGCCATTTGGCTAGTCAGAAAGTGGGCGAAAACGGGCGGGAAAACACGTGAAACTCGTTATGGCAACTTTTTAATATGCTCCTCTTTTACAGATCAGCAGCAGCGGCCCAATAACGGACCGCTACCGCCCGGACAGAGCCAGGCGCCGCCACCGCAACAGCAGCAGCAGCAACAGCAGCAGCCGCCCAACCAGCAACAGCAGCCGCAACAGGGTCCGGGGCTGGTGCCGCCACCGCAGGCACAGTATCGGGTTAGCTATCAACAGCAACAACAGCAGCAGCAACAACAGCACGGACACTATCCGGGCTATCCGCCGCAGTCGCAGCCCCAGTACCAGCCTCAGAATGCGTATCCGTACGGACCGCCCGGTCAGGGCTATGGGCCACCGCCGCCGCCGCCAAATGCTCAGGCTGCCTATCATCATGCTGGCATGCCGCCCACATCGACTGCAGCGGGTGCACAAGGTGTGGTGCATGCCTATCAGCCCAATCCAAATGCTGGGGGCGTGTCTGCCGGAGGTCAGCAGCAGCAAGCGCCGCCGCCGGGTGCATATCCACCACCACCACCACCCAGCCAGCAGGTGACACCAGGGCAGCAACCCCCACCGCCGCCAACGCAAATGTACGGGCCACCACCGACAGCTGGCGGACAGTCGGGACCACCGCCGCCTGGTCCACCACAGAATGTGTTGCCCAATCAATATGGGCCGCCACCGCCGCAAAATGCTGGTGCTGTGGCGCCCGGACCGCCACCAATGGGCTATGCAGGCTATCCGCCGAATCAGTACGGACAGGGGGGCACGCCCGGTGGACCGCCCGGTAATTATGGACCGCCGCCCACTAGCCAATCACAGTCCCCGTACCAGGCGTACCAGCAGGCAACCGGCGCGCCACCCGGCAGCTATCCGGGTCAACCTGTACCCGGACCACCAAACGCCCAGCAGGTCAGCGTTGCGGGCACAAATGCCGGACCGCCGCCACCGCCGGCTAGCTACAGCACAGCACCCAGCCAGACACCGCCGCCGCCACAGCAACAACAGTCGGCGTCCAATCAGCAACAGCAGCAACAACAACAACAACAGCAGCAGCAAGCAGGCAATCCGAATGGCCCCAATACGCCGCAATCGACGCCACCCCCAGCCACATCTGTGGCGGGTGTGCCACCAAATCAGCAGGCGCCAGGCGCGAACGCTGCCCAGCAGCAACCGCAATATGCTCCACAACAGCAGCAGCAACAGCAGGTACGTAAAACGACAATAAATGGAATATAGATGAAACGCAGCTAATCTTTCTTACTTCTTTTAAGCCATTGCAGCAGCAGCAGCAACAACAACAGCAACAGGGACAGCCTGGCCAGCAGCTGAATGCCGTTGTGTCTGGTGTATCGCCACTGCCCACACAGCAGCAACCGACCTATTCGACGCCACCCACTAGCGTGGCTGGCTATGGAACACCACAGCAGCAGCAGCAGCAGCAGCAACAACAACAGCAGCAGCAGCAACAGCAGCAGCAGCAGCAGCAACAACAGCAGCCACAGGGCGGTCCACCGCCGCAACAGGGCGGTCCACCGCCTGGCGGGCCACCCAACTCAAATGCGCCACCACAACCGAATGGGGCAACGCCACCAATGGCACCGAATCAATATCAGCCAGCGCCTGGCTCACAGCCATATGGAGCACCACCACCACCGCCGCAGGGCTATGGACCGCCGCCGCCAGGCAGCGCGTATCCAGGACACGGTTACCATCAGCCGCCGCAGGCAGGTGGCTATGCGCAGTATCCGCCGTCACAGGGCTATCAGGGCTACAGGCCAGCACCGGGCGGTGCACAGATGCCACCACCGGGCGCACCACAAGGACCGCCGCCGGCAGGCGCATATGGCTACTATAGTAGTCAGCCGCCGCAGTGAACAAACGACATTCAACGATTTGCGCAGGCTGGATGACAAGGATGACAAGAGCTGAACACGCGCCACGTAATGTTCCTTCTTGATCTATCGATACCTCTCTCTTTCTCTCTCTCTCTCTCTCTCCCTCTCTCTCCCTATCTCTATCTCACTCTCTGTCATGCGCTAGCCATCAGTTATGTCCCTATTAACAGCACTTGTCAACTGCTTTTGCGATAGACGCGCAGGAATTCGAAAGCGTAAAACAAAATACTTCTTAACAAATAGCATTACTTTGTATTTGTAGCGACTGTAATTGAGCCAAGCGTCGAGACGCGTCCATTAGGCATATACATAACTCTACATGCATACATTTAATTTATACGATTTTCAACTACCTACATATATACAAATTAATTAATGTTCTCGATTTTAAAATGTGTGTGTTGTCTGCCCTTTTTTTTTTTTTTTTTGTTTTAATTACTATCGATTTTTTTTTTTTAATGTGTGTGTATTAACGTTTTTGTCCTTATCCAATTGTAAAATGTAGCGCACAACATGCACTAAGTAGTTTTTTTTTAATACAATTTTACAATATAAACCATTTATATTCGACAAATGGCAGAAGCATGAAAATAACCAAGATTTAAGTAGTATTTAATGATCAAATATTCCATTAACAAAACAGAAACACTCAAGCAACTTTTTAACACGGACAACACGCGGCTAAGCTTTTTGTGCGTGTGTGTGTGTGTGTGTGTGTGTGTGAGAGTGAGAGCGGCTGCTGTTGCTGCTGCTGTCCTGCTCAAACGCATAGTGAGTGGCGCGCGCACTTTATTCTAGCTGTAACTGTAAGCCGAAAGGGTTTACCGATGATCGATAACATGCATGTATGTGTGTATCGTCATCGATAGCATTTACATAATATTGAAACTGTATTTAAGAAACGGCAAATGCTATTGCTAACAAAAACAAAACAAAGCAAAACAACACAACAGATACAATTATTATTTAAAAATACTTACGTATAATTGAAGAACAAAACAAAAGCAAAATGCATTCAATAAAAGCAACAAGCTGTCTAATTTTTGCATTTTCTATATGTTCGAGTACTGTGAAATGCATAGATATATTTTCCCTGAACATGATAATTTCGATACGCTGATTTGTTTTTTCCATTATATTGGGCGTTAAGATTAATACGGAACGATCACTATAAAAGCCGGTGTTTTTTGGAGTTGTTCCATTTTTGTGTACAAAATCTTTTTAAGCTTTTCATAGAGAACAGTTTTGTATCATATGGAAGTGAGTAAGCCAAAGCGGTTTCCTGTAGTGTGAGCGAATAAGATAGAGCAGCGATGCCGTTCGCCATATGTATTTCTTACTCTCTTGCTGCTGCGAGTGCATGCGAGTGTGTCGCGAACCCGAACAAAAACGAAGGTGACTTTGGACCAGTCGCGTATAAAATGCATGGCCCCATTATTTTACACTGCATGTCCAGCCTATATGTTGTTTGGTTAAGTGATACTATTCCAATGTGCTTATTTCTAGGATACATACTGCTTAGCTTTAGAAAGTAGATTAGTTTGCCAGCAAGTAGAAAAGACAGTCAACCTGATCAAGGATTGCTAAGAATTATTCAAAATGATTTGGAATATGGCATTTTTTATAAAATCAATGTATACAGAATTATTTTAGCATCTAAAATAGCGGAAACCAGATGGACTACTGCTTTCACAGATTGAATATCTTATTTAATGATTGAGAACAAATCCATAAAAAAAAATGTTCATGAACATGGAGCGTTTTATTTGTGTAACCGATGATCAGGACATGCCAAAGTTCTTTAACTAACTGATGTATCAAAATGACTGGCGTACTTTGGAATATGTTTGAAACAGCTGCCAAAATAGGTGCTGCTTACGAGTATCTCTTGTCCACTTTCCCTATATCCCCTGCTTCATTCAAGATCTCTCTCCCTCTCTCTCTCTTTCTCTTTGTTTCCATCTCTCGCTGTCAAACGCTTGCCGGGTTTATCACATGGACGCCTGCTTATCACAAGATTGATTACTTTCCGCCTGATCTGGCTGCTGTTTGACCTCCTCCACCTTCGCCTCCGGCTCCCCGTCTGGTTTCCGTTTCAAGGGCTGATCGCCAACAACATCTGTCGAACGCTTGCCAGCCCGATTGGTCAGCTTATGGAAGAGCTTACGCAGCAGATTGCGCGGCATGGTCGTTTGCCGCTCCACAATGATCAACTTGGTGGCGACACTGTGTATGGGCCCAAAGGCCAGCGCCACCACGGTGCAAGCCAAACAGATGACATTGTACGGCATGCTGAAGTCTGGCGTGGGCAGCGACACAATCAGCGCCTCGGTGCGCAATGTCAGCAAATATGTGGCACGTGAGGCATTGAACGAATCCTTGAAGAGATGTCCCTCCAGCGGCAGGGCCGTATAGTTGCGTCCAATCGGCAGCTGGCTACTAATGACGGCAGCGCCAATATAATGACCATGATTGGCATCCGGCGGATACTCAAGCCATTTAAGCAGCAGATAGTCCACCTCGATGGTAATCAGGGCGCTGCTCTGTGCAGGCAGCACAAAGCCAATTTCCAGATGTGTGGGCAACTCGCGCTGCTTGCCAGGCGCATAATGCAACAGCTGGAACTTCAGCATCTTGGCGCTGCACTCGTGCAGATGCTGCGGCTTGCTGCGTAAACGCAACGTGTGCAGATAGGCATGCACATACCAGGGCACCAGCTCCATGAGCACAACAGGAAGTGGCTCGTAATGTGTGTTGGTCACCTCAGTGGCAATGCGTCCGCGCTTCTGGCCATTGCCCAGCAGATAGCGATGCGCATAGAGGGGTGGCGGCAATGTTTGCTCCCTGTTGCTGTTACCCTTAGCTCCCACCCAGGCGATGTTGAAGAGTCGGGCACCAGGGCCTGCAAACAGTTGTTGGATATCGTAGACGCCATAGAGCACCGTGTAGCCACCGACTGTGCTGGTCAACTCGTGTTGTGGCTGTGGCACCAATTGAAAGCGTTCACCCTGCTCGTTGCGCTGCACATAAATATTGCTACTGGTGGCCAGCTCGCAGTAACCGTTAAGGCCCATACCGAACAGACGGCGCAGAGAGAAGTCAGTGCTGCTCTGCTCCAGCAGTTTTAAATCGTAGACCAGATTAGCCGTTTGTGTCAGCTCCACAATGCAATTGTCTGGGTCGCTGCTGTCGCACAATGTACGCACTTTAACGCCCAGGGAATGGTATTTAGTATTATGCACATAGCCCGAATTGAGCAAAGTAGCCAGGCCTGAGGCACTGCCGCAGGGCAGCAACTTTTTCCATGGCGTCAAGTTCTCAGTACAGACAATTTCTCGCGGCAGCGTCGAGTAGCGCACAAACTGCTGGCTCTGATTGCCCAAATGCATAAACTGTGGACGGAATATATGCTTGGGTGCTATGCTATTGGTATTATCGACGAAATTGAGCGAGGCACAGAGTACGCCGGAGAATACATTGGCCAACCGCATCCATTGCTTGTCGACATCCTCGCTAGTCAGATTTGGTGAACTAAACCAGGCCCAAAGTTCGGCGCCACCGGTTGCCTCCACAATGGGATAGCCCCAGGTCTCGTAACGCCATAGACCCTGGGTCAGGCCTATGTGCAGCTCTTTCACATCGTACGTTTGCAGTATTTCGGCAATGACGCGCGGCGTCAGTTGCGTATGATAAACTAATGGGCGGCAATTGTTGAATGTGTGCTTATGGGCGTGGCAATTAGCACAGTTACTTACGATTGTTGCGATTACCATAATGCCAACGTGTGGTGAATTGAAAGTATGTGTTTACATGGTCGCCGGCAAGTGGCCGCACCACCAGTTCCTCATGAAACTGCTCATCGGTATGGTATTGGGATTGGTGGATCTGAGCCAGAGCCAGTGGCGCGAGCGGCGTGAACAGCAGCAGCAAAAGGAATGCCAATGCAGTGGTCATTTAGATGCAGCAGCAGTAAATGCTCATTAATACTACTATGTAATTATTATGATACAAATTAAAAAGGGAAGTTGATATGTTATCGATATATCAATTATTCTTGCCTTGGCATTTATTTGTTTGTTTTCATTTTAGTTATCGGATGATTAATTCCTATTAATGCAGTATATTTTAAAGATCAGCATCTCTTCCAAGGTTCCACATCGATATTTCAGTGAATATCGATATTTATTGCAAATATATTTTAAACGTTGAATTTCGTTTATTTGAAGCATTAACGTTAAAACCAATATTTTGTCCAAAGTCTCATTTACAAATCATAAGTAATGAAAAGTGTACATTTATTTGCATTTCTTATGATTTGTACATGAATGTTACAGTTTGAGACAGAATATCGATATTTTGATAGATTTAAGCAACTGCAAGCGCAGTTGGTTGGTTTTTGTAGGCTGGGCACACTGTCGATATTAACCTATTGTGCTATGTGTGTGTGGTGGGTGTCGCAGAAGCATTTGTAAACATACCAAAGGGGTAATAAAAACACATTAAGAGCTATACAAAATTATGCTTGTTTATTATTATGTTACACCAAATGATTTTGATTCCAATCTCGCATGCAGCTAAGAACCTTATTATTTAAGTAACGTGTATTTCTTATGGTTTGGAGCACGTGGTGTATCCTAGTCTGTGAAATATATTATACATGTATAATTTTGACAACAGCAGCTGTAAGTGCATAAAATGTTTTTCAACTTGTTCACATATCCGGATATAGTTCGACCAAGTTTAAAGATGTGCTCTAAATAAACTTCGGAACCAGCAGTCATAAATTTGTATTTCGATTCTTGCTGAGAATATTAAAATTATGTAATATTAGAAGAGTTCGCACATGAATATTTGTAATTGAAATTCCGTTCGATTTTTGCGCGTATATGCTTTGGTCACACCGAACTGTAACAGTGTGACCGCTCATGAAACTTATCGTGTGCTACGTTGGGCCACACTGTTCACTCAGTGCTGTCAGTTGTTAGAGAGCCGAGCGACTGTGAAGACGTACGTGTGTGCTCATACAGTGCTCTCAGAATTTATTTTTGGTAATTTTTTGCTTCTGGTTTAAATTAATAAGTATTTTAAACAAAATCACGATAATAAAATAAATTAACGCCGCAATAAATATTAATTAATAAACAATTTGTTTAACGTACAATGTTAAAAGAAACAATTTATGCAAATTTCAGGCAGTTTTTTTCCCCTACTGGCAGAGCAGCAAGCAAAATAAAATATAAAAAAAAAAACCAAAAAAAAAAACCAAATGCAATTACACATTGCCGCGCGCACACTGCAGCAGCCACACAAACAACAATGAAATGCTTGTTTTGTTGTTAAATGCAACATTAAATGTATGAAACGCAATGAATTAAAAACGAAAACCTATTTTGAAGCGACACTTTTATTTGTGTACATTGTACATACATAGGCATTTTACATATACGTATATATAAATATATACTTATATATATATATATATATTAATGTACATATATATGGGAGCAATTTATAAACATTTGACTATGAATATCGAAAATGCACTTTTTTCGCCTTTATAATTGACACGAATATGAACAAATATTTATATCTACCAAAGAGAAAAAGCGTTAGCGTTTCTTTTGTTCAATTGAAAAAGAAATTGAAATTCGCGGAAGACGACACGACGACGGTGAAGAAAGATTTTTACTCGCGTCGCGGTATACTTCAACTGTTTTTGAACTTTTATTGCGTTGCTGCTGAGCAAGAGCGCCAACTACAAAAATCGCTGCGCAGCGGCCAACAACAACAAGTCGCTGCCACCGAAAGTAAAATACAATGGAATAAAAATGTGTGTACGAGTGTAGTGTCGAGAGAGAGAGAGAGAACGAGCGAGTGCGACTTGAGCATGCGCGATATGTGCTCAAATGTTGCCCTTGTCTACCTCTACGAATGTATGCGTGTCTGTATTTGTGAATGTGTGTGTGTGTGTGTGTGTGTGTGTGTGTACGTTTGTGTCGCGTTATTTTCGCCTTCGCCGTGCTACGCGCTGCTTAGTGTGCGCGTATTCCGTTTATCCGCACCGCCGTAAACTCACACACTGATTTTGCCATTAGCCATTGTTGTGTTCTCAGCGAGTCGCCGCTGTAGCTGCTGCTTTGTGGCTTTCGTTCGTTGCTTGCTCCCAGTTTGCTTGCTGTTTTGCCAGAAGACAAAGTATTTTAACTAGCACACTACTGTTAATTAACTACTGAGGCAGTCAGTCATTTCAATGCATATTCTATTAATTATATCAATTTAGCAAGCGCAAAAAGTTCTAGCAAAACAACAGTATATAGACACAGACATACATACATATAAACTATATACGTACAGAGTTAGTCACCGTTTTTTTTTTTTTTTGTAACTTTTAAAATACATGAAAACATTAAGCGAATGTATGTACAGACATAAACAAAAAGAAAAGTGTACAAATACAAAAGCAAGCAAAAGTAACGGAAAGTTCGTAAACGACATTCTTTGCTCGCTAATGTGGTCGGCATTGTCGGCCCAGAAATCACAGCGGAGCAAGCGAGAAGGCAAAACAACGGCAACAAAGCTGCTCGCTGAGCAGATGTAGCCGCGAGCTTTTAAGAGCAAAGAGCAGCGCTCAATCCAGAGAGTAGCACAAGAGCGCCATACAAACGACGCCACCTACTCAAAGAAAAAAAGGTGATTTTTTTTGTTCAATTTGTATTATTTCTTTTTCTTTTTTTTTTTTGGATTTTCGTTTTAGTTTTCGCATAGTCTTAATAACTCCTCTGTAGGCTAACAAATTTGTAAATTAGTAAGTAAGTTTAGTTATTGAAAAGTCAGCAGCACCAGCAACAACAGCATCCACAAAGTGCTTTGACAATGAAAATAACCATAAGAAAAATAGTAAAAAAAAAACATATTTACAATTACAATACGATAAACAACAATTTGTAGCTAAAAAAAAAAAATTACACATTTCGACGTAACGAAAAACCATCAACACTCAAATGATACAAAAACAAACAGTAACAAAAAAAATATATATATATAAAGAATGAGAAACTCAAGTTAAATAAACGTAATTTTCATTGCCTTTAACCGAAAAAAAAAACAATTACACTTTTCTTCGCTCTCTCTCTCTCTCTCCCTCGTATATATATATATATGTATGTGTATATATGTATGTGTATATATATATGTATGTACATCCTCGCTAGTCGCTAGTCGCCGTCGCTGGCTCTTTATTTCATAACTAGTTTGTAGCTGACAATCATCACATGTGTAGATCTATATGTAAATAGATTTCGGCCAATTATGTCTGGTTCTAGCTGCAAATATACATAAATGCAATAAATGTGGCTCAGTCCACAAATAACATTCAGGGCACAAAGTAAAATGCACAAAATCGAAATGCGCCATTTAACGCGTCCCATTTTGAAATGTGAGAGTTTCGCTTTACGCTCATTTGTCGCTTTGTAGCGCGTCGTGCACACAGCACTCTCGTTCAGTCGGGAAATATAAACGAGCGCTCTCACTGCCAGCGTTGCCACACGTGCGCCGCCCTGTTTGTTTCTGCTCTGTGTGCACACATACACAAACGCATGCTTGTGCATGTGTGTGAATTTGTCATTTCCTGTCCGTCTGTCCTTAAACAGGCGACAAATTTATCACCCTTGGGACATTCAAACGGCAAATTTACAGCAGTGAGTTTTTATTTAACTACACAAGTGATTGCTGCGGTGAGAATGAGAGAGTGATGGCCAGATTCTTCTTGGATCTGCATGTGTTTGTGGTTTTAATTTCATTGGGTCGGAAGAGGGACATGTTCTTTTTCTTTAGGTTCTGTCAAGGGCATTCAACCTAGAAATTGTGTGGAGCGAGCGCGTTTGCATAAATTTCACTGATTCATCCTTGCGTTCGCTAGATGACGTCAGATTGACAATTCGCCTGCCTGCCACAGCCTGAATGACCGCCCGCCCGCCCGACCGACCGACCGCCTGTCTGCCTGCCTGCCTGCCTGCTGTCCGCCCAAGAGCACATTGGCTATTTTTAAAAGAGCCCCAGCTACAGTGTGTGTTCAGCATTTGTATCTGCCTACGTATGCGTGTGTGTATTGCTGTTGCCATCGCCGCATTCGCATTCCTCAAATAATTTCGTATTTTATAATGGGGGGAAAAATAGCCAAACGCTATATACAGCAAAGCACATCGCATTGTCGCGCGCGCGCGCACACACACACACACAAACACACGTGCATACCCACAGAGGCAATGGCAAAACAGACGCTCGTACGAGAATGCTCTGCTCTTGCTCTGCCACCACCCGTCACCTTGTTGACCCAGCTTATTTTTCGCTGGGCCCTCTGCCGCGTTTTCGAGCTAAACGCTCGGGCCCGCGCTGGCGGCAGACTGAACGTTTTCATACATTCGAAATTTCAACGAACTTCGGTTTGTGGCCGTCAACCACCGCTGCCGCTGTCGTCGTCGGCGTTCATTGTGAATTCGCCGCAACTCTCTTTTGTAGCTTTGTAGCGCGCGGAGTGTAGCGACACCATCAAACAGCATCAAACAGGCTAACAAGTTTTCGCCGCAATTTACTCATTTCACTGTTTCCTCTCCCATGAGTTATTCGTTGCTTTTCTTTTTGCTCATTACAAAAGAAGTCAGCTGCAGCTTTTGTTCCTCTTCTGTTTTGAATTTGTTTATGTTCATTAAATGCAATTAGAATTAATACCGTATATTTCACCAACATATCCGAAGTGAAAATTACAACTTTATCGTACTTATGTATATATGTATACATAGATTTGTATATACATACATACATTCACGCTCAATTTGCTCACATCTACATCTGTGTATGCGTTTGCGTTTGCTTCCGTTATCCATACATGCACACATTTGTATGAACATACATACACACATACGTACATGCTGATGCATGTGTGTCAATTTTCATAGTGATGTAATAGTTTTTTAGGTGCGGCTACTTCTTTTTCAGTTTTATTTTTGCTATTCTTTGTTATACTATTCATACTCTGCCAAACGGGGTCACATATGTATGTATGTATGTATGTGCATAAAAGTAGAATACAAAATTGAATCGTACAACACACATACATACAGACAAGCTTAACTAACACCAATGCGCCGACTGTTGACCGTTGTTTTTCTAGACCTGCACATCTCTTTCCAACATTAACCACTTGCCATCGTTGCAGCAATAGATCATCCTTCTGCTTGCCCCTCTTGTTCCATGCTTTTTTATGTATGTATGTATGTATGTATATGTATGTAGCAGGGTACACGTGTATTGTAACTTCCGCTTGACAAATTTGCATAAATAAAAAACTGTGATGCCCGCATTAATGTGCGTGCGTGTGTGTAAATGTGTTTTTGTGATAGTCACACTTATCGCTAATTTTGAGTATGTCATAGCAATGCTCATGCATATACACACATACATACATAAGTATGTACATGTATGTACATGTAATCGGCAGTTCTGATTATTCTCGCTTGATCATCAAAAACATGTTTCTCTATGTACATACATACATATAAGGGGGTGTGTGTGTGTTTTCTAAATTTGTTCCATTAAAATGTATTTTTAAAATTGACCTCCATGAAATATGTAAATGGCATAGTTCATATCATGCAAATATTCGTGGTGTCTCTTTGGAGAGTGTGCTGCATTTGTACAAATTATGTACATTCATATTTTCACTGATTTCAAATACTTTAACTAGAGCATGTAAGGCGACGTCACAGTTACACTCACACACACACACACACACGCATACATACGCTGACAACCATGGGGAAGAAGCGCGCGTGTGTGCGGAAACATCGATCGATGGCGTCGTCGTCGTTGTCGTGCTTGCGAGAGGCGTTTAGCTACATACATACACACATACATACATACGTACATATATATATGTGTGTACCTGTCAACGAGAGTAAGAACGCAAATACAACGTAACAGAGAAGATAGCGGTGCTCATGAGTGTTGCTCTACCCGCATATTCAATTGATTTTCAAGTTTATTAGCCAGCGTCGTCATTACAGCTGTTTACAAAATGGAATTTGCCCTCCTTTTTTTTTTTTTTGTAAATGATCGCAAGAGGAACCGATTGTGTCAGTGAGTGTGCGAGTGAGAGAGTGAAAAGAGCTGTGCGCGCCTTATCGCCGCTTGCAAATGGCTCGTAATTGATTTTGTATATATACATACATGCATACATACACACGGTTTGTTTTCCTAAGATTGCTTGTATGTATGTATGTATGTATGTAGGTTGTGAAAATATCCAATTTCGGACTCTTATGCTTATGAAATTTTAATATCGCGGACTGCTCAGTAATCAGTGCCGCATTTGTCATCGTCTTCGTTACCACCCCCCTCCCCCTCTGCCATAAACGTTATAATCTACTGATACAACTGATCGATCGGCAGATTGCAATGCTTATCGATTAGTTGGGTTGGCGAACTGTTAATCTGGTACAACCTTCTTGTCTTGTCGCTTGTCTCATTATTTTCACGCAGTTCTCATGCAGAATTGGGTCCCTTATAATTGTATGTACGACAATAGATACGAGTAAATTAGCCGGTGCAGTCCAGTTCATATATGTACATACATACATACATATAAATGTCTCTACATAAACTAACATACATATACATATGTATGTATGTAAGTACATGCCTGATTTACACACGCTTGTTTATTTGGTTACTGACCAAAACGAACGGTTAATGTGCGAAGGGCATAGCGAGAAGGAGAGAGGGAGTTGCAGACGAAGAGCGAAAGGCAGAAATTAACGTGAGAGGAGAGATTTAGGCAGGCAGGGACAAGTCAAAAACGAATGTCAATGTTAAAAATTTTCGCTGTCAAAATCAGCAGTCGTCTAACAGAGTGTACGCATGCGTCTACAGCTTACTGTGGAGTGGGCATCTACGTAATCTCTGTGTGTGTGTGAATAGAGGATGGCATACGAAAAGAAATTTACTACTCAACAAGCGGAATATACAAATTCATTGATTTCGACTTTTACTTTCTGTTAAGCTCGTCTTCGTTTTTCGCTGCTTCTGCCTGCCCCCATTGTTGCGCTTTCTTTGTTGGTTTTATGTTGTCTCTCGTTTATGTGCTATGTTAGTGTGTGTATGAATATTCGAATGTTGCTGTTAACGCGCTCTCCATTGTCCAATGTTCCAATGGCAGAATTTGTGTTTGCTAACATTACAGTATTTTTCTCAATGTTATTGTTTACTGCTTCTATCACGGAAGTGTGTCATACCCATTGATTTAATGGGTATCAGGTAAATGCACTGGTTGGGTTTGTATGCATACTTGCATATGTACACACACACACACACACACACACACACACATGCATATGTACGTATGTATGTGAATACAAATCGCGGCAAGACGTTCGAAATTGGCACGCCCATGGCTGTCAGCTGTTTGTTGTTTGTGTGTGCCCGAACAGTGTGTACACACTGCTGACTTGCAAGCACATGTGATATTCTTATTGGAATTATCCAAATCGTGGCATAAGTATGTATGTGTGTAAACGTATGCTTACGCAAACAATTGCATGCATATATGATGTGTGTGTGTGTGTGTGTATATGTGTATAAACAAACATATTTATGTTAGTTTAATTGATTTACGCTTCGATCACGTTGTAAAGTAATACAAATATTTTGTTCGGCTCTTGCGGCCTTTAAAATACCCTTCTACTTATGCTAATAGAAGCAATCATGCATACAAAAATATGTTGGTACATAAATACTTGCACACATACATATGTACATATGTATGTAGCTTTCGATGTGGAGTATATGAAATTGTGTTTCGCCACCTAACGGTAACTGCGGTCAAGGTCAGTTTTATGATGAGCAGCGTTTAACATTTTTGTTTTTTTTTTTCTGTCTGTCTGTCTTTCTCTGTTCTCAGCTGTCTGCACTCGCTGTAAACATGTGTGCGTGTGTGTGTGTGTGTGTGTTATTGGCCTGCCAGACAGCGTCTCCAACTTTTGCATTGTCTCCACTTCCAGTTGAACTCTGCTGCTGTCTGTCTGTATATTGATTTCATTATCCTGCCAAAAATACAAATTGTCTGGCGGGTGCCTCGGTTAACAGTTAATCATAACATATCGACAGCTGTGCGAGCTGTTGTTGTTGTTGTTGCTTTATGGGAACCAAAAAAATGTCAACGACTTGGAGTTTGTTGTCGTATTCCCTATCCCATTGCCGCCTACAGCTTCGCTTTTTGTATGTGGTTCATTGACATCTTTTGAACTGAATTAAGGGCGATGTCGACATTTGGGGTTGCATTTTGTCTTTGCCCTTTTTCCTTTGCTTAGAGGGATACCAAGTGTTTTTTGCCTTCTTCTTTTTTTTTTTTATGGTTTCCATTTAAGTATGGCGCATGTCAGCAAACATTTTTCAACACTGCCACACACACACACACACACACACACACACACATTTCAATTAGTTTATTGCAAATTATAAAATCCTTTCATTGCAACAATAACAAATGAAAACAGAGACATTCCTTTATACATCCGGTCTAAGTAGGTTCCCTTAATGTTTATGTTAAGCCGATAACTGTATTTTTTTTTTTCTTCGATAAGGCACCCTGCGCTCCCCCACCCCTGCCAGCAAACTCTTAAGCTTTTACTTTTTGCTTCTCTCAGCATAATTCTAACATCGCAATAATTTATCGGTGTATGTGTGCTTATCTATCTGTTCATGTATGTGTGCATGTATGTATGTGTGCGCATAAACAGTGGATCGTATTCGTTGAAGTCGTCAGAAAGCTGAAATCCAAAAGAACGTATCACATACATATACATACATATTTCAATTCTGATTCGTAAACTAAAGTTTCAGATTTACGCTATAAATTTCAATCTTGTTGAATACATACATACACACATACGTTGAGTGAATTGATACATAATATTTGATTATCGTTATCTAATTGTGTTATTTCTATTGTTTTATATTTTCAGGCTCCTTGGTCGAGATTTCCAACAAAACTAATTAAGGACTATTAAGAGGTGAGTGACTGCAATCGTTTATCGATAACGGGTATCGATAACGGGTATCGATAACGAAACACTCGTCCAGTCGTGAACGAGTACAGAGCGATCGTTTGTCGTTGTCTCTCGTCGTCTCCGATTCGGACACTGTGTAACCAAATACATGTACATATGTTGCTAACGATGACGCACTGCGCCGATAGTATTATCCAAATAGCCGGCAACAAGATGCCGGTCTCACTCTCTTCGACTCGCACACATCTATGCATGCATATAAAGTGCATTAGTTTATGCACTTTGCTAAAGTTAAACCGGTTTTGTCGCTAAATCCGCTAAAAACGTTTGTTTTTCTCTCTTAAATTTGTTTCTTCTGTTAGCAAGAGCAGCTTTTGTCGTGCTGCAGATGCATCTGCTGTTATATTGTTGTTTTAAAATTATTTATTTATTTTATTTTATTTTTTTTACCAAGTGATTTACTATGCTAAAATCAGCTGTTTTTATAATAATTTTTGCTGATTAGAACGTTTGGGCTCGACAGGTGTTTCTCATTATTGTAAAGCCTTATTGCTCCATTAAAAAATGTGCTTGGACTTATCCAAAATAAGAGTTTCAGGCAGAATGCGTCTCATGCATTAAAAAAGACCATGGCAATATTCTCGATAGGACTTTTAACATTTCACAAACTAAACCTGAATTAAATATACATAAGGCTGCACACATATCGATACATGTTATTGTACATAATGTACATATACATAAACGATATGTTATTGTACATAATGTACATTTACATAAACGCATGGCAACTGTTAGCTGGCATGAGTCTAACGGCATTGCTGCAGTGCAGCTGATTGCTCTGCGGGTGAGCAGCGCTGTCGACGGTTCACTTCAGCCGCAAATACAGTTGACGTCACACACATACACACATGCGCACGCACCCACTAACACACAGATCTGTACACATTTTGAGCTCGACTGAGCACTGTGTCCTGCAATTACAGTATATAAATGATTATGTCAATTTTTGGGACCTACCTCTGAATTGGAAATGGCGACAAACTCTTGGCACTTTGGAGTGTCTGGCGTTACAGCACGATGCGTCAACTGCATTTAATCAATAAAACATATGCATACATATATACGTACTCTTGCATATATATATGTATGTGTGTGATATATTGCCCCTCTTTGCTGAGTTTCTGATGGTTGTGCTGCTGTTATGAATACGGTCAGCTGCTTAGTCAAATACACACATACATATACATATACACATACAAATTGGGTCATGCCTCTGGACTTAACAGCTTCGGTTCGCCGTTAACATGCTGCTGTAAACGCTCAACATTCAGGCCACTGTTACGCTGTGTACTTATGTAAACTCATACATTTATGTATATACATACATATGTATATACATATTTATTGCAAGCTCTACGCAGTCACCTGTTGTGCGAGTATTTTTTATATTGTTGTTGCCAAGCGCCCGCTACTCCATGAACAGGTTTGTTTACGCATGACTGCCAAACAGAGTTCACACACACACACACACACACAGACAGAGAGAGAGAGAGAACAAGCATAAGCACGCACCTCACACCCTAAGCTTTTTGTTTCAATTCCTATGCATTCTTATTGCAGTTATACAAGCGTTTATACAATTGTTTGATATATTAGTGGTGGTGGAGGTGGTGGAGGGGAGGGGGGGGTGTATTTATGACGCACTTAAAGCGTAACTGTTGTAAATTTTGCAACTGATGATGAAATGTCTATGATTCATGCCGTTAGAGAACAGGCAGTGGCCTAAAACCGTCTCGGCCGTCTCGGCGACTTACATTTGTCAACGGTAAAAAAGTAAAAATGGCTACTTATCCATTTTTGCCATTTGCCGTGCAAAGAACAACGTGCGTCGGCTCACGCGTCATTCTCTTTGGCTGACGCTGCGCTTGCCGATCGCGCTTAATCATTTACTAAACCTCTTGCATATACATACATGCATACACACACACATATATACATATACACATGTATGTATGCATGTATGTGAATGTGCACGATATTATTTCCGGCCAACGATAATTGTGATGTCATTATATAGTAATCGCAAGCTTTCCCACAATTTAAACACTAATCTAACACATACATATGTACACATTTACATACATGCTGTAGTATGTATGCATGTGTGCACTGAAATTGAGTCTCGCTTTCGAGCAGCATATTCAAGCATTCAAATAGCACTGATAAAAGGCAACAAGAGCCTCAATATAACAGTATAACAGCATAGATACATACATACATATGCATGTGCGTGCGTGAGAGTGGGCAGCAAAAGCAAAATCTGAAGAGCGTGAATATACAATTAGTTCTGTTTCTTATGACATACCCCCTTTTTTATATACCGCCTTTGGTTTCCAAATTTCGGATATACAGAGCATCGCCTAGTCGGAGACTATAAGCGAACTCTGGTTTATATTGTCGTTTTTGTTGTTGATAACACTTAAATTTCTAGAAATATGGAACGGAAGCCTACATGCACATGCATATGTACACAAACACACGCATACTCCAATGCATTCATACGTTCTATAATAAAAGTAAAACTAAGCTTAAAAACAACAACCATAAATACAGTAATTGGTTTTGCATGCGTTCCGTTCTTTGCAAAAAAGAAAAAAAAAACAGTTGTGATGCGACCAATAACGGTGCATGCACCATGAGCTTTGCTCATTTACTCATTTGGCACTGTTTGCTGCATTTGCATTTATCTATTGCTTGATCTTTTCTTTTATTTGCACACTTAACATTCTGTGATTAACAGGAGTGCATGGAGCATATGCTCATCATTAAGGGCTTAAGGTTACAACTTGTATTTAACAGTCTGTTATTGTTACTGTTAGCTGCATTTACACATAATATGTTGGGTAAATGTTAAATAAAAGCCGATCGTTTATCCAAATTGGAATTAACTAAATTCCACATAGACTTCTGTCTATTTATAGCATTTTTAATTCGTCATCCTCACAAAGGTGTGTCATCAAATTTATTCATTCATCATTTCGTAAATCCCAATATATTTTCTAATTTCGTGTCAATATTCAATTTTTCTTCAAGAATTCAGTTTAGCTTTATAACCTATTTTTTTACACATATCTTCCGCTTTGCCACACAACTTAATTCCCAAGAACTACATTGAAACCCGATTTGCACCGAAAGGGTTGAGTTTTACGCTTTTGGTGAATAGTTTTTAGCTTTCGATTATAAAAGCCCCGACTCATTTTTAAATATTCAGGCTAAAAACCATCTGAATCATTTCAGCTGCAGCGTGAAGTGGGTGAACCGGGCAAAGCCGGGTAAAACCCGCTGGTAATGTACATACATGCATACATATATGCACCAAAACACATACATGTGTATATATATAGATATGTTGTTTTTACGTTGAGTCAATCTGTATTAAATGGAAGTCTAAAGTCTCTTGGGCGGGCTCCCACCCCGAGCTTTATGCAGAAATCGATTGATTTAGTGCTTTTTGCTATTTGGCAACAACAAGCGACAATTTCTGTATGTATGTATGAATGTATGTATGTGTGCCGCGCTACATGTGTTTGCATGTGTGTATTTGTGCATGTGTATGTGGATGTCTTCGTTTTGTTGCCATTGCTAGAAAACAGTTGTCATTTGGCCTTGAACCTGAAATTCGAAGTTCAGCTACGTTTTTTTGTTCTTCTCTTTTTTTTTTTTGTACGCGATTTGTTTTGCCTTTTGAAGCATGTATGTGCACACACACATACATTGCTGTGTTGCGGTGCGTTGACTGGCATTTTTTGCCAATATCAATACATGTGCGTGTATGCATGCATGCATGCGTGTATGCATGTATATATGTATGCATGCATGCATGCATGTATTGTTGGTTATGCTAAAGTTTTAGATCTTTGCATGGAAATCAAAGTTTAAAAGGTTATGGCTGGCAAATGTTCTCAGCACAGGTGTATTTATATATACAACATTTGCGTATATTATTATTTTTGTTTTGTTCTGAGATTTTAATCATAATGGAAATATGAACGCGGAAGTAATCACTGAGAGAACTTAATGTATTGTGTATTTACTCAAATATTTATGTGTGTGTATGAATGTGTGCATTGCATTTGTATTGTACATACATACATGCATATTGATCATATACATATACATAGCCTTATCCAAATCTGTGGATGATGGAGATGGAGATGTCATCTAGAACTCGCTCTCTCGCTGTTAAGCGTTCCATTTAGAAGCATGTACATATATACATATGTATGTTATGTACATACATACATATGTATGTTATGTACATACATACATATGTATTCAATATCAGTTTAGTTGAGGTATGCCATAGTCGATCGCACGGACTTGCCGCATTTACTTGTGCGCCTTCTAGGTTAATGAACTGACGCACACAATACACACATGCATACACACATACATTCATACATTCATACATACATATGTACATATGTGTGCACACAAGTATCTAGGGGTCGTTCCCGCCTTTTGTGTAATTTTGAATTTTATTTAACTTTGCTGTTTAAAGCGTGCAATTAATAAAAAAAAAATATAAATATAAATATAAAATTAAAGGGTATGTGCGGCTGGCTGGAATTAAAAATACCCTTGCAATTAAATGCTTTATTTTCGTCCGAATTTTCATTTAGTTTTCCTTAGACTTGTTTCATACAAACAGACAGATTGGGAAATCGATTGCTCTAGCAGAGATACAAATACAATTTACAGGGTATCATAGCTAGGTGAACAATTGCCAAAATGGCTGCCATGTCCATATGGATATACATTGCAGTGTTGTAAAATTATTCAAATTTCGATTTCGATAGAATGCACCCTTACCTATAAATTTGAATACATATGTATGTACACATGCATGTACACATGTATGTACACATGCATGTACACATGTATGTACACATGCATGTACACATGTATGTACACATGTATGTACACATGCATGTACATTCATACGCATGCATCTGTGTGTTTGTGTAGGTAAACTGCGCAGATGCCTTCGCCTGTGCATACATATTTCAAATTGTTTTGCTGGGCAAATAAATATTTGTACATTTTTGCTATTTTGTATTGAAATTCAAGCAATGAGCACACACATATTTGTCATTTGTCATTTGATTTGCATTTTATTGTGCATTTGTTTCTTTTAAGTTTTATTGCTTCCTATTTTCGATTCGCGTGTCTGCCGCTACGATATCGTATACCCTGTAATTGACTAAAAAGGGTTTAACAATTTCAGAAAAAGGCTATACTTGTAAACCGAATCTATTGACACTTAAATAGAATAACGATGAAATATATATATGTACTTGATGTACATGCACTGGTTGATTTTTTTTTTACATTTATTTGGCCATATATAATTGACATTTACTATGTGTAATCTCCATAAGAATGCATGTACACTGATATTTTGTGTTCGGTGTAGGGTATCAGCAAATCGAATATTCTCGACAAGCCGATTTTCGCTTACTTTATCTGCTGCTGCCGTCAAAAATAGTCGAACAAAAGCGTTTACAGCAACAGAATGCGACGCACGCGCGCACGCACGCACGCACGCACAGCGCATCATACATGTACATACATACATACATACATATATCTGTTATGGCTTGCTAAGCCAATTGAGTAGCTACATACATACATATGTAATAAATATATATGAAATATGCTATGCAATTAAATTGATCTTTCAATTTTAAAACAAATAAAAGCTCTTACAATTTAAAGTCAGACTCAGCTGATGTGCGCATATATTAATATATTGGGTCACATAGACACACACGCACGCACGCACGCACACACACACACACGCCTGCATAGGCCTAACAGATGAACAGATATGTATGTATGCATGCATGCATGTATGTTACACTCGTGACTCTTCTATATATGAAGTGCTGCACAGCTGATTGTGAGTCATGTTGTGGAAGGAGAGAGAGACATGATTCAATAATAATAACAATTTAACAGCAAGCGTTTGTCTAATATTTTCAATTATACACATTCAGACATATGTACATATGCATGTACTTGTTACTTGCTGTCATATTCTTGAATGCAAACAACAAGAACAGAGCGAACTAGCGCAAATTTACAATTAATGCTGCCGCTCTTCCCGCAACTCAACGGACATTTGCGTTTTACAATTTACGCTAATTTACAATAACAATTTTTGATTTTTGCACTTGCTGCCGTTGCTCGCCTGGCCGACCATTCGTCCATCCGACCACCCGCCCGGCCGCTCTAAAAATAGCCCAGCCGCGCAGTTGCAGCTTTGCGTTAGCAGCCGTTGTTGCTCATTTGCGGTATTCTGTCGCCGTGCGCTTGCATGTGTGTGCGTGGGTGTGCTTGTGTGCGTTCGCAAATGCATTTGATTTTGGCTGTTAAATGACAGACTGCAGCGCGACTGCAGTAGTCGCTGTTTTGTAGCTGCTGTTGCGTCAACGTTGTGCTCAATTAACGTCGCGCCACATTTTGATGCCGTGTGTGCCACTTTTCGCATGCCGCCCTTGACCCAAAAGTTGCACCGGCAAACAACAAATCAACGCCTCGCCTAACAGTTGCCATACACACACACACACACACACGCACACACATGCATTTTGCATCGGGCCGACCAGGCCACCCCAGGCAGCGTAACTGGGTTAAGGTTGAATTCGCTGTCGCCGCTGTTGCTGCTATGCGATCCTATGAGCTGTTAACAAACAGACGACTGTTAGCAACAGCTGTTAGGCGTGCTCAGCTGTTATTAGACGTTCCGTTTTGTTGTGGGCGGGCGTATGTATATATGTACATACATTTGGGCACTTCGAACTGTAACCAATGCATATGTATGAGCATATCTATGCATATTTTATACGCATATCGATAGCCATATGCGATGTGTGTCATCGATTTCATTGATGTTTTGTTTTGCATGCATCATCTGCAGGCAGAGCTGCGACGACGTCAGCGTGTGCTACCTGTTGTTTTGTTCGTAGTAATTGGCAAGGTGAGGGTTGACATATTTCGTGCTCTGGCCGAGCTAGGCAAACGTTGTATAAAAATAAACAAAATAGGCTGATTTTTGTGCCATCAATTGATATTCATATACGATTGTTTGCTTTCTCGTTGCAGACTGTTAACAAGGAACAACAAAACCCCAAGCTAAAATCATAAAAAACAAAAAACAAAAAACAAAACAAAAAAACAAGGAGAAAGAACGGAAGACTAGCAATAATAATAATAATTATAATAATAACAACAACAACAACAACAGCCACAAATCAAAACCTAATTTAAATCTAAAAAGCAAAGTATTTGTTTTTTTGTCATCATTCAAACAGCGAACACAACAAAAATCACTTTAGCCTTATATACAACAACAAAACACTAGTATATTACCATAAGAAACTGCAAGCGCGATAAAAGGAAGAAACCTGGCTACGCTCTAACTAGGCTAAAGCAAGCTAAAGACACAAACAACAAGAAAAAGAACAATCGCCTACTCTCTCTATCTCTCTCGCTCGCTCGCTCGCTCTCTCTCTCTCTCTCTCTCTCTCTCTCTGTCTGTCTGTCTGACAGCAAGAGCTCGAACAGGCAACAGGAAGCAGATAATCAACAAACGTGCAGTACGGCAACTCTGGCAACAGCTGCAGCGCATCAACAACTACTAAAAAAAAAAAAAAAACAAAAAGCAAGCAGCATCAAGCGCGACGTCAACGCTGCCGCCGCAGCCGCAGCCGCTGCCAGAGGAAAGCAGCAGCAGCAGCAGCAGCAGCGCAGCAGTGGGCAGCGATGAACACCCAGCAGGAATAGCAGCAGTTACGTTAGCAAGTGCTTTAGAATCTGCGATAGCAGAGCGGCAATTAAAAGAGAGAGAGAGTTACAAAGAGAAAATAGTGTGCAAAGTTAACTGTAATAAAAACATTTTCAAAAAGCCCTAAGCAAGCGCAGGCGGTGGGGGGTAGCGGCCTAATGCAAAACAATATGGTAAGCATACCAGCGGCCAATATGAACGGCGGCCTCAAGGCAGCCAACGGCAGCGGCACCGTCGTTGGCGTCGGCGTCGGCGTTGGCGTCGGCGTTGGCGTCGGCGTTGCCGGTACAGTGTTGACAAATGCGCAGCGCGTCTATTTGACGCCCGCCTCCAGTTACCATTTAGCTGCGCGACAAACAACTGTAAGCGGCGCTGCAACCGCAGGCGTTGGCGTCGCTGCCACTGCCAAAACGGGCAATAACATTAACATCAACAACAACAACAGCAGCAGCAGCAACAACAACAACAACAGCAGCAGCTGCAATACAAATGCGACAGCATCCAGCAGCACAGCTGGCACCGTGCGCTACTTTTCGCAGTTTAGCAAACTGCAGCCGGTGCAGCAGCTGAACACCAGTGTTGGGCAACGGAAGCTGCTCAATGGCGACACCATGGTGTTGGTTAATGGCAGCAAGCCGCTGATCTTTGCCACCCCAAACCACAACAACAACAAGTTGATAGCAGCAGCAACAACAGCAACAGCAGCAACAACAGCAGCAGCAACAACAACCGCAACAACAACAACCGCAACAACAACAACAGTTCCTAATGGCAACAGAGTGTTAAACAACAAGCAGCAACAACAAAAACAACAAGAGCAAGAACAAGAAGAAGAGCCAGCAGCGACTGTGATTGATGAACTGCAGCACGAGGAGCTGCAGATTGGCAACGAAATCGGAGACATAATTGAGATCAAGCAGGAGCTGGAGGAGCCATTGGCATTGCTAACATCGTCAGCGCCAAACTCAATCAAATCCGGCGACCAGGATGCCGAGCCCGAGCTGGACATTGTGATCAACAATGTGGTCTGCTCGTTCAGCGTTCGCTGTCATCTCAAGCTGCGCGAGATCGCGCTCAATGGCTCCAATGTGGAGTACAGGCGGGAGAATGGCATGGTTACGATGAAGTTGCGGCGTCCCTATACGACTGCCTCCATTTGGTCATCGGGCCGGATAACGTGCACGGGCGCCACATCTGAATCACAGGTAAGCCTACTGCTCCTACTTCTCCTCCTCCTGCCCCGGCACACACTCACATGCTCGACTGATTGCAGGCCAAGATCGCCGCCCGTCGGTACGCGCGCTGCCTGAGCAAGCTGGGCTTCCCGACGCACTTCCAGAACTTTCGCATCGTCAATGTGCTGGGCACCTGCAGCATGCCCTGGGCAATTAAAATAGTCAATTTCTCGGAGCGACATCGCGACAATGCCAGCTACGAGCCCGAACTGCATCCGGGCGTTACGTACAAGATGCGCGAGCCAAAGGCCACGCTCAAGATCTTCTCCACGGGCAGCATAACGGTAACAGGTGAGCGACACAAGCGACGATTTCATCTCTTTGCAAAAAACTAAACTAAAATCTATAGCTGAAATAACCCTTGCTGGCAGAGTATATCACATTATCAGCTGTTTTGCTTTGTTATCGCATTCGTAAACGTTTGTGTATTGCTAAAGGGAAAGAGAGAGGCAGAGAAAGACATATAGAGAGGGAAAGGGAGGGAGAGAGAGAGAGAGAGAGAAAGAGAGAGAAAGAAAGAAAGAAAGAAAGAGAGAGATAGAGAGACGGAGAGACGGCGAGAGAGAGAGAGAGAGAGAGAGAGACAGAGAGAGAGAGAGAGAGAGACAGACAGACAGACAGAAAGAGAGACAGAGAGAGAAAGAGGCAGAGAGAAGGAGAAAGATAGGAAGAGACAGAGAGGATGAGAGAGAGACAGACAGAGAGAGACAGAGAGAGAGAGACAGAGAGAGAGAGACAGAGAGAGAGAGACAGAGAGAGAGAGACAGAGAGAGAGACAGAAAGAAAGAAAGAAGGAGAGAGATAGAGAGACGGAGAGACGGAAAGAGAGAGAGAGAGAGAGAGAGAGAGACAGACAGACAGACGGAAAGAGGGACAGAGAGAGAAAGAGGCAGAGAGAAAGTGAAAGATAGGAAAAGACAGAGAGGATGAGAGAGAGACAGAGAGAGAGAGAGAGAGAGACAGAAAGAGAGAGACAGAGAGAGAGAGGAAGATATAGAGAGAAAAATCTTTTATTTTTATGTTTTCTAATCTAGAGTTTAAGTTTTGCTTTTGATGCGGCTTTTCGTAAACGTTTTGTTCATCTAGAGTTGGTTTTTTTTTGTTTTTTTTTTTTTTTTTTGTATATTGATATCAGCAATCGCGGATTATTAACAACAATTTTTTGCGTCCACAGCCGCCAGCGTAAATGACGTGGAATCCGCCATACAGCACATTTACCCGTTGGTGCATGAGTTCCGTAAGCAGCGTTCCGCGGAGGAGCTGCAGCATCTGCGGCAAAAGCAGCGCGCCCAAGGCGGGGACGATCTCAACGAGCTGGACGATCAACTGGCGCAGCTGGAGGGTAAGAGCGCTGTCAAGGATGATATGTTCTTAAACACCACCGCCGCACACACAAATGCCAGCCGGCCGCAAGGAGCTGGCGGCGCCAACAGCCTGCCCAACGCATCCCTATACACGGCGCGCCGCATTGAGCAATACAAAAGCTATCAGGATATGCAGGAGCAGACGCAAATGGAGCGCCGCCACGTAAGCTATGCCACGTGCGACGCCGCCAAAGGCGGCAGCAACAACAGCACCGGCGACAATATCTGCGCCAATGCACGACGCCGCGCCACCGAATGCTGGGCGACAAAGCTGCAAAACAAACGTCCGCGCTACAATGATCCTGGCTCCACGGCGACAGTCACTGCCGGCGCCATTGCACGCACTGCCAACACCGCCGTCGCCAATTACAATACCAATTTCAGCGCTGTTGGCGTCGCTGCTACTGTGACGGCAACGGCGACGGCGACGGCAAGTGCGGCGAACAAGCTGCTGCGCAACAACAACAAGCCGCCGCTCATTCCCGTCGATGTTGTGCTCAAGCAGAGCAGCTCCAGAGCGCGCAATGCTGCAGCTGCTGTTACGGCGACAGCTTACGATGAGAGCGTTTACACGAAACGTGAGACATTCTCCCCAACGGATTTCCAAGTGGACGATCTGATCGAGGAGGATGAGGATGACTTGGACATGCACTTTTAAGAGCAGCCACCGAGCAGCGACCGAGCAGCGCAGCAGCATCGATGATCCAAGCGGAGCAAGCTAATTGAATTTGTTGATAACAGAAGTTGCCTATGCCAAATTTATCGAGAGTTTTACAAAAGAAAGACACAAAGAAAAATGCAGCATGCTCAACCCACACACGCACTCACACACACGGACACACACACAAACAGACATATAAGCATGATGTGTATTTTTCTTATGTGCCCTTTCAATGCATTTAACATAAGCTTAACATAATGGAAACATACAAATACACACACACACACACACACACATGCATACATGCATCCATGCGGAAAGGGCAGCAGCATCAACACATTAACATCAACAACAACAACAGAGGACGGCGAATTCAAAATCCAAATCAAATATTTTCTATAAAAAAAAAAAAAAACAAAAAACAAAAAAAAACAAAAACAAAACAAGAGCCAAATATTTATATTTAAGGTGAGTTTCTAAAGCAGTTGCTTTGTTCATTGCGCTAGTATAAACATTTAATTAATCATCTTGTTTTATTTTTTTTTTTATACCCTTTACAGATTATGTTTAGACAGAGCAATAATGTACGTATGTAGTTTAAAGTACAGCAAACTACGGACACCGCGATTCAATTGATCAGCTTTTACGAAATGGTATAAATTTGATTTACCATAGGCATATACACATATAGACTAAATGCAACAAATATCAGCAATTATGTGCGCTACACATACACATACGTATAAATAAATATATCATTTACATATACGTATTAAAACCCTCAATAACTGCAGTTACAACAACCTGCAACAGCGACCCGAACTCAAAAGGAACAAGTGGAAACTGAAACTTAATAAACTATTGCACACACACACACACACACATATATATAGATATATACTGATCGACCTACATAATCGATTTCTTTGATACCAATTTGTATCGTTAATGCATATGTAACTGCGTATGTGAGGAACCACCGCCTAATAAATACTGTTACTACATTACAACAAAAACAAAAAACATAAACTAAAACTAAAACAAATACACTATGGAATACATTTAGCTCTATGTTTCATTTACATTTAGTTCAATGTTAAACAGAACTCTTAGAATTTGCTGCACAACCGCTGTTACATTTAACATATTAAGCAAATGTAATGCGGCTCTGACGTCACAATTCAACAGCCGCCATTGCGCATAGCGAATCCCAACAAAAATAAACCTTTAATTAGCACATTTTATTAGTATCTTGTTTTTTTTTTTTTTTTTTTTTTTTCTTTCATTTTGTTTATTTTTGACTTTTGGATTTCTTATTTAATGATAACATCAATTAATTTAAATATATAGATGGTTCGAGTTCGAGACCAACAACAGTCGCTTGAACTTTAATGTAGTGCATTATTATTACTGTAAGGGATTAAACTTAAATTTTGTTTGTTTTAAAACTATTTTAAGTGCTTTAAAAATTCAGATCTAAGAAATTATATTTACATGCATACTACACTTATATCTGGTCACTTGTAAACCAATAACAAAAATACGCAAAATATGCTAAAACAAATTACATTTAATTCATTAAATTTATACTTTATACATTGCATATGGAAAGGGCAGAAATACATGTTATTATTTGCCAATTAACCGCATTCAGTAAGATAATTAAATCTTACGTGTCAACATTTTTTTTTTTTTTTCATAATTTTTAAGATTTAAAACTTGTTCCTGTGTTGTTAAAATGAAGAAAAACAAAGTGTAAACGAAAAATGTAGTTCATAAATAATATGTATGTATTTAACATGCGTGCTCACGCATTCACACAAACACACACATACACACACACACACACACACACACACACATGCATACATGCATACATACTTGCATTCAAAATTAGTGACGACAGCAAATCATAAGCAATAAATATTGTTCATTTAAAAACGTTTACAAATGAAAGAAACGTACATGTAAAGCAAACAGCAAGATAGCATTAAACAAGGAGAGAAGATGGGCATAAGCGTCTAATATGTAATTACATATACATATGTACATGCATGCATATGCATATTGTATGCACAATGTAAAAAGGCATTAATATGTAAAGAAAGTGAATTGGAGTACCATCGCTAATTCCTTGCCGCATAAAATACTCACGCACACATGCATGCGCTAGACAGAGAAATGAGAGTAAGAGCGAATGAGTGGGAGTAGAAGTAGAAAACGAGGGCAAATGCACATGCATGGGCTCGTCCGTCAATACATACATACATACGTGCATATGAATTTGTTGGTGTGCATTTTCTCTTTGGTTCATTAGCGTACCACATATACATACATGTTCACAGAAACCCTCTCAAACTTAATCAAATAGCAAATTGTACAATCATATAACAAGAAGTAAATTGTAACACATCGCTTCCATGCCATACAATTTTTGTTAACATTTGTGGCAGAACGTACACACACAAATTGAAGCCAGCCCAAATTGTTCAATAAACATAATTTGTACATACGTAATTATTTAATCATATGTACATTAAACAAAAAAAAAAAAACTGACATGCAATTGTGAATATTTATAGTAATATTATTAACAATACACAACACAATGTAAATGCGTTACGTTACGTTGCGTTACGTTACGTTACGTTACTTATATTGCGCAGCAAGCGTTGCAGAATCCGCACTAACATAATGACACCACATACACACACATATGTATGCGTGTGCGTGCGTGTGTGTTATAACTGTTTCTTTTATTGTTCTCTTTTCGTGTTCTCATGCTTAGTGCATTGCCTAGATTGAAAAAGAAAATCAACAGTTACATATATCATGTACAACTGGCTATTCAAATTTCTGCCTTATGAAATTTGGTTGGATTTTGTTTCCTTTCAACTATGCCACCACCACTGAGGTCCTTGAAAATCAGAAATTCGTTCATATCGTTAAATTATGCATAATCAAAAAAAAAAAAAAAACAAATCATTAGCAGAAACAAATAATAAAATAATTACACATATGCTGCATACATACATACATACAAACATACAAACATACATATATCAACTTGGCGATATTATCTAGAGTTTTTTACTGCATGTTCATTCAAATGTATTCATTTTGTTAGTGTAAAATTTCGTGTACATACATCAATGAATGCCTAAATTAATACAAATACTTATACACACATACATATATACATGCATATATATTTTGAAAAAAAAAAAAAACAAAAACAAAAAGAAATTGCCTTTAGGGAACAAATAAACGTGTGAAACCAAGAAGCAAACCAAAATGTATTTTTGTGTGAATGCTAGCCAGAGAAGAGGAAGAGAAGCATATAAAAATCGAAGCTTAAAAAAATTTGAATACTAAACGTAAGCCAAAACACGCAATCTAAGTAAATGTAAACAATTAACATAACATAGTCTGTAACTGTTAATAATGCAATGTGACAAAAACAAAAAGCACAGCAAGAAAAACTGCAAAAGGGGAAAATAATTGAAAATTTTGCAAATAGATAATAAGCTGAGATACATCTTAAAGTGAAGTTCACTTCTAACTGCCTTCAAAAAATTAATTTAAATTAAAAAATATTAAAACAAGACGAGAGAAAGAGAAAGAGTAGAAAAAACACAAAATGACACAAGCTTCAATTTAAAAAAATGCCAGCAAAAAAAAAAAAAAAGAAGAAAAAAAAAGAAATGTAATGAAGAAAAAGCACATATTATTCTCAATAAATTGGCAATTGATTTCGAAAATAGTTGAGATATTATTTATTTAACAGCAACAAAAAGCAAGAAGCGAGAAGCAAACGCCTAAATAAGTGTATTTGGTTTCATAAACTTTAAATGCAAAAAAAAAAAAAACAAACCTAAATATTTATATAGTATACACATATATTTTTTATTATTACGTATTTAAAACAAGTAATTTTTAAAGCTTCAAATGAAACTTTACACACACACACACACACAGACACAGACACACAAGTGAAAAATCAAATAGCATAATTATGTTTTTGTTTTGCCGTAAAGACTGCATTATACCAACAATTAATTATATATATATATATATACATATATGTATATGTATATGTATATGTATTCATACATTTAAAAAGTATGGAAAACAGAGCTACAAAATTTGTAAAAAAAAAAAAAAAAAAGGAGAAGAAGAAAACTAAAATTAGGCGTTACTTTAAAAATTAAAAACCTAAAAAATAAAATCTACAGAAAAACTTTTATTTATTAGCACTTAAGCTGTACAATTATAGGAACGCAAATACCAAGAGCAAAGTTAAGAGTTTTAATTAAAAAAAAAAACAAAAACAAACTTAAACAAAGTCAACTTAAAAGGCCTGCAATAATTACGAAAAGCAAGATGAATATACCTTAAAATAAAATGCGCTAGCGAAGCCATTGGAAAACTAAGAATTAAAAACAAAAAAAATAAAAATAAAAATAGTTTATACATAGATATATGTAAAAGAAATGCGAGCAAACAATAAGTTAAAGACCGTAAATCGAGTTATTTATTCGAGAATTAAGTATCATTTCTGGTAATCAAAAAAAAAAAAAAAAACAACAACAACAATTAGACTAAGCAAATGAGTTGCGAGCGATGCAAAAAATAAAAAACAACAACTATTAATTATACAGAAATGTACGTGCATATGATAAGTATGTATATGTGTGTACAGTGTGTTTGGTCAGTCTACCGCCACTTGCATTATTAGATTCAAAGAATACACATACATGCATGCATGCATACATACATATGTATATGCATATCTAAGAGAGAGAAAACAGCAAGAGTTAATTATTTGAGCAACGCATAATATACTGCTTACATGAACTATAAACAACAACAAGCTGAGAGCGAGAGCAGCAAACTCGTCTAAACATCTAGTTTACCGTTAACCGTTTACCGTTAGCATCTAGTTTCAAGAACGACTTTAACAGCAGACAAATGCAAAAAGTGAACACAAAATATTTAAGTACAGTAAACGTACCGTTAAACTACAGTACACAACTGCCTTAATTGCAGTCAACTCAAAATAAATACAAACAAACAAACAAAAAAAAAAAAAACAACAACCAAATTAATCAAATTGTTTCAATTCAAAACATTCTACAAAGCGCGCAAAGTCTACAAAGGTAATGCGCTTGTGTAGAGCTGCTCGCGCTTGTCGTGTAGACTTTTATCGCTCAACGGACTGTACTGGCCGGGCCGGGCGAACGACTCAGTGGGACTTGCATTTTACAGCACTGAAATTTTGAAATGTGCAATCGTCAGTGCTGTGAAGCGCACGTCTAGCACACTGTTGGAGCAAATCATTGTTGAACAGTAGCTCATGAATCTAGTACACATATTATTTTACTTCCGGACGAATCCAAATTTTTAAGAGTAATTCTGACGACCGCTCCGAAAAGGCAACAATTGAGAAGAAGAAGAAGATTAAGAAGAAAAAATTAGAAACAAAACCATGTCGGACACAATTGCAAAGGTTATTTACGGTACTCTGCTGCTGGCATTGATAATACACACGCCAAAGGTATCCATACTGATTACGTTGGACGCGAATCGGTCGCATCAGTTCCATGCGGCCATCAAGGGCTTCCGGAAGAGCATTCTACTTGCGGCCCTGTTCACCA